>NW_007178722.1:0-793 GCF_000164805.1 Carlito syrichta
TCAGAATAGAGTCTTAAACTTCAACCAACCTGGAAAACTGGAACTTTAGATAAATTTATTTATATGGCAATTCAATTTTTAAAATGAGAGCCAAACAAAATGGGGTTGCATTCTGATCTCAGCCTATGAGCTTCCAGTTTGCAACCTCTGATCTAATTCTCTCCTCAGCTACCTGTGTTCTACTTTAGTTCAAAGCTGTTAGGATTGGGGTTGGCAGGGAAGGACATCGCAAATACAGCCAGAAGAACAGCACTAATGGCAGATGGAGAGGAGAGCTCTACTACACAACTTCAAGCTTTCTCCTGTGTGCTGGAGGGTAAGGAAGGCAACATCAGAGCTCTGGGAGACAAGAGCAACCCCATCCTCACATAGCTCTGTCTCTTCACTACCACTGTGGGCTTCTATCTTTACTAACCTTAGAGTTCCCATCCTATGAGAAAGGCTTTGCTAGGATGTTGAATGATATGACAAACAATGTTGTGTTGACTTACCTATACACATTTCATCATCTATTTCTGCATCTCCTATGCACTGAAATTTAAATTCATTTAAGGAATCTGCAAACATCTACTTTGCTGAAAACAAATCTCGAGAGAAAAAGAAAAATCAGAAATGACTGAAAGTAAATTGGCTTTCTGATTTGCTGACCTTCTTGTTCCTTCTGTGCAAATGACAGCAAAAGATTTGTTCTGGTACATTTAGAAGCACAAAATAAGCTGGGCTCGGTGACTCAGCCTGTAATCCCGCTCCTTTGGGAGGCTGAGGTGAATGGATTGCCTGAGCCCGCGGGTTC
>NW_007178723.1:0-6423 GCF_000164805.1 Carlito syrichta
CTGGGTATTCAATTTATCCTAGGGACCATTGTTCCTGACCCTATTTTCTGGAAGATGACAAACCGGTTTGGGTGGAACAATGACCCATGCCGTAGGAGAAACTTCAGGCAGCTAGAGAACTAGTTTAGTGACAATTAGAAGCTGGTCATATAAAGCCTTCTACTAGCTTGAAACACTACTATTTTTGTCATTAAGAAAATATCTGGTAAAAGGAGACTTTTACAGAATTTAAGAGCTATTAACGCTACTATGGAAGCCATGGGAGTATTACAACCTGGATTGCCATCACCAGCCGCTATACCTGTTAACTTTAATAATATAGTGATTGATTTACAGGATTGTTTCTTTACTATACCTTTAAGACCAGAGGATTGTAAACAATTTATATTCAGTTTACCCTTTGAGAATTTAAAGCAACCATTTCAATGATTTCAAAGGAAAGTCCTGCCAAAAGGAATGAAAAACAGCTCCACCTTGTACCAAAAGTATGTGGATCCAGCCTTGCATGGTATTAGAATCCAATATCCTAATCTCTATTTAATTCATTATATGGATGATATTTTGCTGGCTCATCAAAACCGTGTCCTTTCACATAATATTCTTAATGAAACTATGACTGCTTTAAATAATTGTGGTGTGAAAATTTCCCCTGAAAGAAATTCAAACCAATTCTCCTTTCAAACATCTTGGCCATGTATTACATTCACAAACAGTAAGTCACCAACCTTTACAATTACAAAAAGACCACTTGGTGACATTAAATGATTTCCAAAAATTGCTAGGGGATATTAATTGAATTAGACCTTATTTACATATTACCATGGCGGACTTAAAATCTTTGTTCAATATTTTACAGGGGGATTCTTCTCCCAATTCTAAGAAAATTCTCACATCAGAGGCCAAGGAAGCCTTGTCCCTTGTGGAAAATGCTATTGAGTCTCAAAAGGTTAAAAGAGTAAATTGCCACCTGCCTTGGGACTTAATTATTCTGGCCACTCTCCATACTCACTCAGAATGTCTGTGGCAAGAAGGACCTATGGAATGGCTCCATCTACCAATGTCATCTGAGAAAACATTGGCTTCTTATCCTTACTTAGTAGCCTTACTTGTAACCAAAGGGAGGCATAGAATGTTGAATTATTTGGACATGATGTGCACAATATAATTGTTCCGTATAATAAGTTTCAATTTCAAACTTTGTTATGATTGGCAAGTAGCGTTAACTGATTATATGGGCTTGCTTTATTTTATGCTCAAACCAAACATGTTATTAATAATTGTTCCTATGATGGACACTCTTACTCACCTCCCATTTGCTTTTATGATAATTCAGCCTTTAATAATTATAAAGCTTCTTGTTTTATATCTTCCCTCAAGTTTTTAACCACTTACAGTCCAACTCAGAGCAATTACAGAGAAGATTGGTGGATTGAAATGCTGATGCCTGGAGGAGTTGATCCCAGTTTAACCACAAGAACTTTGCCACCATCTAGTATACCCATCTGGTCTCCTAATAACACAGAGAAGGACTGGTTGCTCATCCAGCGAGACACTGGGTATCCAAAGTGGAGAGAGTGCGTTTATGGATCTAAAGTGAACTATTCCATACCCAGTGAAAAGCTATAAAAACTACTACCGGAAATAAACAAATTGTTCAACTTTACTTATGGAGGGCCCTTGCTGCCCTGAAGCCCATTGTTTTAGCCTGACCATGCAGGGGATTTCATACCTATAAAATAAGAGCTTGTTTACAATCTCCATATGTTTTTCTTGTATGGAATGAATATCGTACTGTAAAAATTAATCACTGCAATGATGTTTATTCAATATCTTGTCAAAATTGTATTCTCACAAATTGTTTAATGCCTTTTATGAAGGTTTTGTAATCTTAAAACAATCTCCTTATTTAATGGTTCCAGTACAACTGTCATCTCACTGATATGATAAATATGGTCTACAAACATTGTATGAGGTAAACTCTTTTTTGGAGAAAAAACAAAAACAAAGATCTCTAATTACCTTTATCTTGGGAATTACAGTCCTAATAGCTATTGATACTTTGGTAACAGTTTCAGCTGTGGCTCTAGTTCAGGAAGTTCACACAGCTACATTTGCTAATCAGTTTCTAACAATGTCTTTATAGCGTTAGCTACCCAAGAAATTATTAATCAGAAGCTAGAGAACAGAGTTAATGCCTTGGAAGAAGCACTTCTAGCTGTAGGACAAGAAATTGTGACCCTAAAAATTAGGTTGGCTCTTTGATGTCACTCTAGGTTTAAATGGCCTTACCTCACTCCTTTAGTGATAATTAAATCTGCCCACACATGGGACAAGATTAAAAATCATATTCTTGGAGTTTGGCATCATTCAAACTGGAGTATAAATCTTACTAAATTGCATGAGGAAATCCTAGACATGACAGTTGCTGAAAAGCAACTGCGGTCTACCGAATGGGACCCTTCTGTATTTAATAATTTTTCTTCATTCATTGAACAAAAATCGTTGATGTCTATATTCATTAATGTGGGAATTTGTGGAGCAGTGATACTTTTTTTGCTGTGTCTACTTCCAATCATCTTCAGAGTATTAAAGAAGATCATATCTCAGGTCAACACGGAGTTCCATGGTTTCATGCTTAACAATAAAAAAGAGGGAGATGGGAGCTAGCCATGGAGGCCCACTGAGTGTTAGGGATCAGGGAGGGCCGTGGACCCCGAGACCACTAGGATGCATTCAGGAGCTGTTGGCCCCATTTCCTCCCTCCTTTTCCACTTGGCAGTGCAACCAGGAAAGGTTCCTGCTGGCTCTAGCAGAGGACTCTGAAACTGGAACATACACACAGCTAAACTTGTGAGTCTATTGTTCTCATTTTCCATGGTTTATGATTTATGGTTTTTGCTTTTAAACCATTTAAGTTTAACTTTGAGTCACATTGAGGAGACTTAGTGCAAGTCACAGGATCTCTTGATGTGATTTTAGAAATTTATAGATATAAGTTTTAGAAAATAGTTTATATAGATTAAGAAAATTTAAGTAACTATTTTGTTATAGAAACGTGGTAAGTTCAGTTTGATTCAGGGGGGCCAATTAAGTTGGAATTAGGTCAGCTGGTGCTAGGAGAGTGTAACAATAGCAGCAATTGTTTTAATAGAAATGAGTTTGAGTTAGTACAGAATAGTAGAAGTTAATAATTCATTATGGTGGTTTCAGGTTTAGACATTGAGTGATGGTAATTCAAGGTGATGTAGTTGTAATACAATTAAGGGCACATAAGAAACTGGTTTGGGGAACATTAAGCAGCATAAGAAACAAAAAGACAATTTGTGGTTGTTCTTCCTCGTGTTCTTCCTTACATATGAAAAAACATTTGCTTGAGAGTGGAGGGTGTCCTTTGTGTACCTGGACCTGTTTATGTGAAAGGAACATGCTACCCTTTTTGTCCTGTTATGATGACTTTGCAAAGTTTGGAGATAAAAGCCCTTGGATATACTCAATAAAGTGGCTTCTGCTTAATTCGAAACAGGAGTCCAGTCCCTTTCTTTCTCTCTAGTCTCTTTTCTATCGTGAGTCACCTATACTGTCACACATCCAGAGACCCCCAACCCTTCCAGTGGCAAGACTCCAGCAGCCCTGAATGTTTTTTAGAAATTATTATGCTAACCATGAAGTGAATGTTTGGGTTGTCCTTGTCTTGCATCTCATTGCCAAGAGTTGGGGTAGCCTTTCTGATTGGCCTGCAGTAAAATGTCTGTTCACTTCCTAAAACCTACCTACTGAAAATGTATCAATGTATGCCTAAATCGTGCTACAGTCAAGGTGTGTCTGGATCTCCTCTGTGATTTATGGCCCAGTAACTTGTCTTCATATGTGATGGGTGCCCCATTTACAAGCCCACGATTGTGATTGGTGTCATAACGACTGGTCCTCCTCCATAATGGGTGTTTGACAGATTGGGCATCCCCTGTAATTTTTACACTAATGACTGGCCTTTCTCTGTGCTGAGCGCACAGTGACTAACCCACATCTGAGATGGGTATGCTAGTAATTGGGCCTCTTACAAAATGGGTGCTTCAGTAGCTAGTCATCCTCTTTGATGGGTATCTCTGTTTACAGGCCTCTTCCATAATACATTCTTTATTTACTGGCCATCCTCTGTCATGATTGTCCCAGTGACTGGGCCTCCTGTGTGCCCCAGAGATTGTGCCTTCTCAATGATTTTGTCATGTTTTCCCCAGAGATTGTGCCTTCTCAATGATTGGGGCATTAGTGACTGGCCTTCTTTGTGTTTGGAGCTTCAGTGCCTGGCCTCTTCCATAATGAGTGTCTCAGTGACTTGCATTCCCCTCTGATGAACGTCCTAGTTACTGGCTCTCTGTATTAGAGTCCTCAATGATAGGGTCTCTTCTATAATGGATAACCCAGTGTCTGGCAATCCTCTATAATGAGTGTTCCAGTGACAGGGCATCTTCTGATATGGGTGTCCCAGTGACTGGCATTCTCTGTGATAGGTGCCCCAGTACCAAGCTCTACTCTATGATGGATTGCCAAGTGATTGAGACTCCTGTGTAAGGGTTACCTTCCAGTAAATGGCCTTTCTCAGTAATGAGATCTACAGTGACTAAATCTCCTCAGTGATTAGTGCCCAGTGACTGGAAATCTTTTGGGATGGGTGCCCAAGTTTCTGACATTCCTTTGCAAACAGGGCCCCAGTGACTTGCCCTCATCTATGATGGGTGCCCCAGTGACCAGGGCATCTCTGTGATGTGTGTCCCAGTGCCTGGGTCTCATCTATGATGGGCGCCCATTGCTTGTTCTTCCTCTGGGATTGGTGCCCAGTGATTGGCTGCCATACTTATGGGTGCTCCAGTGACTGGATGCCTCATTGACTGGTTCTCCTCTTTGCTTGGTGTCTCAGTGACTGGATCTCCTCTATAATGGTGCCACAGTGAGAGGTTATTTTTTGTGATAGGTGCCCCAGTAACTAACCTTTCTCTATGTTGGGTGCCCCAGTGACTAGTCTTTTATGTGATGGGTGCCATAGTGACTGGCACTCCTCCATAATGGGTGCCCTAGTGAGTAGCACTCTTTTGTCATATAAGCTCCAGTGACTGTTGCTCCTTTATGATACTTGGCTATGTCCTGAGCCCTCATCAATGATCAGTGCACCAGTGATGTCTTCCTCCTAATGGGTGCCACAGTTACTGACCTTGCTTTGTGATGGGTGCTTCAGTGACTGGATATCCTCTGAAATGCGTGCCTCAGTGATTGTACCTCATCTATGGATATGTGCCCAGTGGATCCCTCCTCTGTAATGTGTACCACAGGGACTGGGCGTCCTTTGTGAAGAGTGATCCAGAAACAGGACTTCCTCTATGATAGAAGGACCAGTGAAAGAGACTCCTGATTATGGGTGTCCGAATTTCTGGCCTTTCTCTGTGAAACACTACAGTGACCGGCCCTCATCTTTGATAGGTGTCTCAGTGACTGGCTCTTCATAATGGGTGTCCCTGCTACTGGCTCCATTCTGAGATGGGTGCCCCAGTGATTGGTTCTTCCCTTTGATGGTTTTCCCAGTTACTGACTCTCATCTCTTAAGGGTGCCCAAGTGATTAGCATTCTTCTACGATGGGTGTCCCAGGGACTGACCCTCCTCTATAATATATGCCGCAGTGACTGTCACTCCTTTGTGATGTGGGGGCCCAATGACTGGCTCTCCTCTCTGATGTGTGCTCCATTGAGTGCCCTCCCTTTTTATTGGTGCCTTAGTGACTGGTTCTCATCCATGATTAATGTCCTAATAGCTGGTCCTCTTCTGTGATGGGTGTTACAATGACTGGCAATTATCTGTGATGAGTGCTCCAGTGAAAGGCTTTTCTTTGTCATTAGTATGTCAGTGATCAAGTCTCATGCATAATTGATACCACAGTGACCGGCCCTTCTCCATTATGTGTGACTCAATGACTGGGTCTTTTCTGTAATTTTTGAGTGGGCCCCAATGACCGGGCCTACTCTGTGTTTGTTGGCCCAGTGACTGGTCATCATATATTTTGGGTGCCCCAGTGGCTAGTCTTCCTCTGTTATGCATGTCATGTTGAGTGGACCTCCTCCATAATGGGTGCTTCTGAGACTGGCCATCCTATGTTATTTATCACCCAGTGACTAGCAATCTTCTGTGAATAGTGTCCAATTAACTGGGTCTCCTCCAAAATTAGTTCACCAATGACTAGCCCTACTCTGCTGTAGGTGTCCCAATTTCTGTACTGTCTGCATAATGAGTGCCCCATGAGTACCACTTTTCAGTGATGAATGTCTCAGTTATTGAGTATCCTCTATAATATCTGCTCCATTGACTCAGTTATTGAGCATCCTCTATAATATCTGTTCCATTGAGATTCCTCTGTGATTGGTGCCTGAGACTGTCTC
>NW_007178724.1:0-740 GCF_000164805.1 Carlito syrichta
ACTCCAAAAGGATCAGAGACCTAAATGTAAAACCTCAAACCATAAGAACCTTAGAAAAGGGAAGGAAATACTCTCATGGAAATCGGAACTGGCATCCAAATTCCTGTACAAAACCCGAAACCCACAGGCCTTAAGAGATGAAGATAGACAAATGGGACCTTATTAAACTGACAAGCTTCTGCAAAGCCAAAGAAACCATCAAGAGAGCAGGGAGACAGCCTACAGACTGGGAAAAAGTATTTGCCAGTCTAGGTCTGACAAAGGCTTAACATCCTGGATCTACAAGGAACTGAAACGTACTGAAAAGAAGAAAACAAACAACCCCATTATAAAATGGGCAAAAGACATGAACAGACACTTCACAAAAGAAGACATTCGAGCAGCCAACAAACACATGAAGAAATGCTCAACCTCACTAATCATCAGGGAGATGCAAATCAAAACCACACTGAGATACCACCTAACTCCAGTCAGAATGGCAATTATCAACAACTCAAAAAATAACAGCTGCTGGAGAGGCTGTGGTGAAAAGGGAACACTTCTACACTGTTGGTGGGAGTGTAAACTAGTGCAACCTCTGTGGAAAGCAGTGTGGCGATTCCTAAAAGCTCTAAAAATTGACCTTCCATATGACCCTGCAATCCCCCTACTGGGAATATACCCTGAAGAACACAAATCACTCTATAAAAAAGATACCTGCACACGTATGTTTATCGCAGCATTGTTCACAATAGCAAGAA
>NW_007178724.1:1751-12067 GCF_000164805.1 Carlito syrichta
CGGGAGCGGCCACTGCACCCAGTCTGGGCAACAGAGTGAGACTCCAACTCAAAAAAAAAAAAAAAAAAGATTGCTACGTGTATTGCCAGACATGCAATTTTAACTTTGCCCTCATGGTTCTTCATCTCCTAAAGTAGACAATGATTTAAATGTTTGATCAATGTAATTCTACTTGTATGGCTTTAGATTCCTTTTCTAGGTAAAGCAAACAAAACATTCTATTTATAGCCCTTACTGTCAGACAAACTAATGAGAGGTTTTAACAGCAACAGTTCTATATACATTAATGTCATAAGCTATAACTACAAAATGAATTATTATAAAATTAGACAAAAATAGCTTCATATTTCCTTTTATGAACACAGTTGAATACTTTCTTACTCAGAATCAATGTAATTTTCATGTATACAATTACCAGTAGATATACTTTCCTACTACATATTAATTCTTACTCCTGTAACATTTAATTTGGGGCAGTTTGTTAACTGTTTTCATTCTTCATTCACATCACTTAATATTTGGGTTAGAAAACATTCTCTTGATATGTAGTACAGAGCCACATATATTTTATAAAACTTAGGCAAAATGGGTATAAAATATATTTACTTAATTGGATAATTAGCAAGTTTAAAGAACAGAGGACTTCAAAGGACCTGGTTCAGATAGATTGATCATTATATAGATGTTGCAGCATCAGCAAAAAATTATCATGAAGGTTTCCATTTTGACATTCTTACATATTGCTCTTCATTCGCTAGGAGATCAGTGACTCTTTTAAAATTATTACCCATCATAATTAGATGCATTTAATTAAAAAGGAAGAAGGTAATTAAATTGCTTATATTAGCAGAGATGTCTATTTTCCTTTAAGGAGTGCTAATACCGCCTGTTAAATTCTCTTGTCCAAGTTTGATCTGGAAAAAATACATAGACTATCTGCTTAATATATATGTGAAAATGGAAAACATTCTTTTTAGATTTTACTCAAAAAATGGTTCAAGCCTGTAATATCCAGGAATATGGAAATAAATTGTGGCCCTGACTTTTTAATCTAAAGAAATTTTAGACTGAAATACACTTATGTGAGCCAAAACAAAGCAAAACTTCTCTCTAAGCAAAGGTGAAAATTGGAGTTATACATTACTAATGTGATCAGAGTTTACAGACGGAATACTGAAAAAAAAGAAAGTTGCTCAAAGGAAAAAAAAAGTGTCTACAGGCAATCATTCAAGTCTTTGGCGAAATACTAGGTTGCATCTTGACAGGAAGAGACTCCATATCCAGAGAATGGACAAAGTATTACCAAAAGAAGAGCAACTGTGGAGAAGTAGTTACTGGCGGTGTTTGGCCATGTGCCCATGCAAGCCATCTGTGCTTTCAGGATCTGCTTGAGCTAACCCATTAAGTCCTCCGCACTACTTGCATCAATTTTACACTGTCCCCAGTGGAGTCAGAGAAAATATTTTCTTTACATCTTCGTCATACTTGGTATTACCAGAGATTTTAATTTTTCATTGATGTTTGTGGAAATTTATCTCACTGCCCACATTTCCTTGATTTTTCATGAAGTTGACGATATTTACATACGTTTATTGACCATTTGGTGTCTTCTGTGAATTTTTGGATTGTTTCATAGATTTTTTCCTATACAATATTTGTCTTTTATTGTCTTTTACTGATTTATAATAATTCTTTAAATATTCTGTCACCAAACTTGTTGTTAGTTGTATGTTCTCAACTCTGAAGTCAAATTATATTATCATATTTTTTTCTAAAGTGATTACAAATTTGAGTTTTTCATGTGAGTCCTTAATCCAAATGCATAGGTTTTTTTCTTATCATGCAGAAGTTCAAAAAATTGCTTTATACAGTGTCTCAGTAATTTTTTAGGCTAAAGGAAATCCTTCAAAGTTCCTTTTTTTTACATTTAGATTTGTGGAGAGCATGTGAGTACTTGCTACATAAGTAGATTGTGTGAGGGCAAGGTTTGAGCTTGTAGAGAACCTTCTCCTTTCCAGTAGTAGACATGGTACCCAATGGGCAGTTGTGTTCCTTATCCCCCTCCTGTCTTCCCTCCTTCAGCAGTGCCCAGTGTCTGTTGTTCCTGCCTCTTGTGCCCAAGTGCCAAAAGTTTAGTGTTCACTTATAAGTGAGAACATGTGGTATGCATTTTTTTTTTTTTGGTTTATTTCTGTTTAGTTCAATTAGAATATGGTCTCCAGCTGTATCCATGTTGCTTAAAGGGACATTTTGTGTGTGTGGCTGCATCATATTTCATGTGTATATGTACCACATTTTCTTTATCCAGTCCAATTTTGATAGATATCTGGGTTGGTTCCATGTTCTTACTTTAGTGAATAGTGCAGCAACAAACATATGTGTGCAGGTGTCTTTTTGGTAGAGCAATTTATGTTCTTCTAGGTATATTCTCAGAAATGGAATTGCTGCGTCAAATAGTAGCTCAATTTTTATTCTTTGAGAAAATGCCACACTGCTTTCCACAAAGGCTGAACTAGCTTATATTACAACCAACAGTATAGAAGCATTCCTTTTTTCTCAATGGTCTCACCAATGCCGGTTGTTTTTCTGTTTGTTTGTTTGTTTGTCTGTTTTTATTGATAGCAAAACTGACCAATGTGAGGTGGTACCTCATTGTAGTTTTGATTTGAATTTCTCTGATAATTAGTGAAGCTGAGCCTTTTTCATATACTTCTTGGCACTTGCATGTCTTCCTTTGAGAGGTGTCTGTTCATGTACTTTGCACACTTTTTTAAAAGGTTGTTAGTTTTTTCTCTATCATTCATTTGAGTTCCTTATAGATCCTGAATGTTGTCTTTGTCAAATGCACAGCTTGAAAATATCTTTTTTTTTCCTATTCCATGGGTTGTCTCTTTACTCTTTTGATGGTTTCTTTTGCTCTGCAAAAACTTTTTAGCCTGATAAATTCCCACCTGTCAATCTTAACTATTGCTGTAAATGTTTCTGAGGACTTGGCCAAGAATTCATTTATCAGGCCAATATCCAAGAGGGTGTTACCTAAGTTTTCTTCTAAGATTCATATAGTTTGAGGTTTTACATTTATGTCCTTGATCCGTTTTGAGTTAATTTTTATATGTGGTGATAGGTAAGTGTTATATTTTATTCTTCTGTATATAATTAGCCAGTTTTTCCAGCACCGTTTTCTAAATATGGTTTCCATTCCCAAATGTTTGTTTCTGTTGGCTTTGTCAAAGATGAGTTGCTTGAAAGGCCGTGGTTTTATTTCTGGATTATCTGCCCTGTTCCATTGGTCTATGTAATTTTTTTGTATCAGTACCATGCTGCCTAGGTTACTGCAGACTTGTACTAAAGTTTGAATTCTGAGCGTGTGATTCCTCCAGCTTTGTTCTTTTTGCTGAGAACCGCTTTCGCTATTCAGGCTCTTTTTGCTTTCATATGAATTTCTGTATTATCTTTGCTAGGTCTGTGGAAAATGATGCTGGTAACTTGATAAGGATTGCATTATATCTGTATATTACTTTGGGTGAAATAGACAGCTTGAGGATACTGATTCTTCCAATCCATAACCGTAGGATGTTTTTCCATTTGTTGGTGTCATTTTTTATTTCTTTAAGCAGCATTTTGTAGTTCTCATTGTAAAGATAGTTCATCTCTTTGGTTAGATGAATTTTGAGGCATTTTATTTTATTTTTTGTAGATATTGTGAATGAGATTGTGTTTATTTGGTTCTCATGCTGTTTGTTGATGGTGTATAGAATTGCATCTCATTTTGTGCATTGATTGTGTATCTCAAGATTTTACCAAAGTTGTTTATCAGTGTGAGGAGATTTTTGACAGACTCTCTAGGGTTTTCTAGGTATAGAATCACATTATCTGTGAAGAGGGATAATTTAAGTTACTTTTCCTATTTGGATATCTCTATTTTTTTCTCCTGCTTGATTGCTTTAGCTAGAAAATCCAGTACTATGTTAAGTAGGAGGGATGTCTTCATTCCACATGTTAGTGGGAATGCGTCTACCTTCTGCCAACATTAAGTAAAATGTTGGTTGCAGGTTTGTCATAGGTTGCTTTTATTATTTTGAGGGATGTTTCCTCAATGCCTACATGTTTGTGGGTTTTTATCAAGAAGGATGCTAGATTTTATTGAAAGCTTTTTCCTGTATTTATTGAGATAATTATTTGGTTCTTGGTTTTACACCTGTTTATGTGGTGGATTGAATTTATTGATTTCATATGTTGAACTAGCCTGACATCCTGGAAATGAAGAACCTAGTCATTTTGTTTGTTTGTTTGTTTGTTTTTTGTTTTTTTTGAGTTGGGGTCTCACTCTGTCACCCAGACTGGAGTGCAGTAGCGGCTCCCGGCCACCGCAGCCTCAACCTGCTGGACTCCGGTGATCCTTCCGCCTCAGCCTTCCGAGTAGCCAGAATTACAGGCGCGCACTACCACGCCCAGCTAATTTTTGATTTATTGTAGAGATGAGGTCTCGCTGCCCAGGCGGGTCTCAAACCCGCGGGCTCAGGCAATCCACTCACCTCAGCCTCCCAAAGGCACGGGATTGCAGGCTGAGCCACTGAGCCTGGTTGAACCTAGTCATGATAGATGACCCTTGTAGTGAACTGTTGGATGCAACTTGCTAAACTTTTGTTGAGAATTTTGCATTTATGTTCATCATTCATTTCAATTTCATTTATGAAATTTGGCCTGAAGTTTTCTTTTCTTGTTGGATCTTTGCCAAATTGGGGTATCAGAATGGTATTGGCTTCATAGAATGATCTAGGGAGAATATCTTCTTTCATGATTGCTTGGAATACTTTCAGTTGGATTGGTAACAGCTTTTCCTTATACATCTTGCAGAATTTAGCTAAGAAACTGTCTGTTCCAGGGCTTGTTTTAGTGGGGGGGTGGGGAGGGAAGTGGGGAAGTTTCTTATTACTACTGAATTGAATATTTGGATTATTATTGGTCTGTCTAGAATTTAATTTCTTCCTGTTTCAATCTTGGGAGGTTATATGATGACCATAATTGCTCCATGTCCTCTAGATTTTCTAGCTTACTCTTATACAGATGTTCATAGTAATCTCTGATGATTTTTTGTATTTCTTCAGGGTTGGTTGTGACATCACGCTTTCTATTTCTCTCTGTGTGTGTGTGTGTGTGTGTGTGTGTGTGTGTGTGTGTGTGTGTGTGTTTATATCTTCTCTCTCTTTGCTAATCTGTCCAGGGTCTTTTAATCTTATTTATTGTTTCAAAGATCAAGTTTTTTCATGTTGATTGTTTGTATTTTTGTCTCTATTTTATTTGCCTGTGATTTTATTTTAACAAGTTAGAACCAAACAAGCCAATAATAGTTTTGTGTCTGACAAATACTGCTGTATTTCTCTTGAATAGTTAAAATGTTCCACAACAGCTTTATGTCTTATTAATGGTTATATTGTGATATGATCTAATTTCATTTATTTATTTTTCAGATTATGTGTCCTAGAATTATTAGCTTCTCATTTCTTGATCCATTTATGATGTGATTTCTGTCATATTTCAGGTTTCTGTGTGTAGAAATCTACATCTTGACCCTATTTTTTCTTACTAATCTAAGACAATACCACCATGCTTAAATAACTGCAAGTTTATAATAATTTTGGTGTTTTGTAGATATACATGCTGTTTTCAAAATTATCTGGGTTCTTCTTGCCTTTTGGTTTACTTTACGAATTTTTGGTGATTTGTCATGTTTCATAAAAATCCCATTAGAAATTTATTTGGAATTACATTGAATTTATAGATTATTTTCCAGAGAGTTGGTATCTTTATGGCATCCAGTCTGCCAGTAAGCAAACATTGTGAAGTTCCCTACTCTTGTTTGTTGCAGGTTTACCCCATTTTTTTCCAAAAAAATATTTTTACATGACTCTAACACTATTATTTCAAAGAATTCCCTGAATTCATTCTTTTGCCATTGAAATTATATTTTAATCTTGTGTATGTAAATGCTGTTTATATTTTGATGGTTTTATAGCTTTATAAGCCACTGTATCATCACAGATAGCACTGGTTTTAGCACTTCACCAGCTTGTGCTGCCAATCCAAGTATGAAGAATGATACTTCTGAATAAAATTAGCATAAAATATTTTTATTTTTATTTCTTCAAAAAAATGATGTCTTTTCTTGACAAAAATTTCAACAAATCTTAGTGTAGAATTGAAAACAAACCATATTTTAGTTATTTAGTCAGGGGTGATGAATTATAAAAAATAAACCATTAAACTGTAAACTATTGAGAAAGAATGTACAATATAACCACATTGTTTATATTGTCTCATATTTTAATATTCTTTTAGATTATAGCTGACAAGTGAACTCTGAAATATCACACATTGTAACATGATCCTAATCACTACAAGCAACTCATGTCTCATATCACTGCACACTGTATGACACCTAAACTGTTGTATAACCTGTAGTTCATTGAGTGAGATAAATATTTTAATCACATGTTATGTGGCACTAAAAGTTTCTACCTGCTTGCTATCAATTTATGTACTTATCTTGTGGTGGGTCAGTTACAAATGCTTCATGCAAAGCACAAGTCTGTGGACCACATACTAGATTACAGTAGATAGGAAAATGCAGCCATTGTACACAGAAATTTTAAAAACAAAAACTTTTCTTTGAAATGCATATTTATTTTAGTGTATATGCAGTTCAATCATAGTGGTTATATGAAGTAAGATTTTCTTTTTTTATCTTCATGTCTTTTTCTTTTCTTTTTTTTTCTTTTTTTTTTTTTGAGTTGGAATCTCACTCTGTCACCCAGACTGGAGTGCAGTGGCCGCTCCCGGACACCGCAGCCTTGACCTGCTGGGCTCTGGCGATCTTTCCGCTTCAACCTTCCAGGTAGCTGGAACTAGAGGCGCGCGCTACTACCCCGGCTAATTTTTTGATTTATTGTAGAGATGAGGCCTCGCCAAATTGCCCAGATGGGTCTCGAACCTGCGGGCTCAGGCATTCCACTCACCTCAGCTTCCCAAAATGCAGGATTACAGGCTGAGCCACCGAGCCCGATTTATCTTCATGTCTTAAAAACAGAATGAAATGAAGTCCAACTATGGAGACTTACATGACAATAAATGTAGTTTGTGATTTAATTTTGTGTTGAGAGTGTTTAGATTTCACAGTTGCAAAAGCAGAGAAATATTTTAGGATAGCTACACAGATTAAGGAGCTTGTACTTTCCTCATCAAGAAAGTATTGCTATAAAAATAAAGTCAACTAAATTAAGCAGTGAATTTCAGGCATAATATCGATTGTTAATTATATGATGTTAATATAATAAATTGGAAAAGAGTATATATGTTATTTAATAATATGGAAGCCTATCAAAAACAGTCATCACTGCACATTGAAGTACAATAATTGTTGAAAGAAAGAATTCTACGAAGACCCACTTTTGATATTTCTACAAAACAAAGAGGCAATTTGGTCTTATGTTTTATTTGGGGTTTTTTTTGTTTTGTTTTGTTGTTGTTGTTATTGTTGTTGTTGTTTGTTGGTTTGTTTTTTGAGTTGGAGTCTCACTCTGTCACCCAGACTGGAGTGCAGTGGCCGCTCCCGGCCACCACAGCCTCGACCTGCTGGGCTCCAGCGATCCTTCCACCTCAGCCTGGTCTTATGTTTTAAAAGATATAAATTGCTTGCTCACTTGCCTAATTGTTTGCTATTTTGGTTATTCATAATTTCTTGTGAGAAAGAAGTACAGAAATGCTACTGATTAAGTATTAGAGATAAATATTGAAAATAGAAACACATTTTAAAGAACATTTTGAAATATTTTTAAAATCTCTTCAGTTTGTTTGATTTCTCTACTCTGCATTTTATTTAAGAGAAATGAAATAGTTTAAGTATACATTTTTCTCCCATATTAGTGCTGTTGTCAATTCAACCTACACCAGATAGATTGATTAACATGTTAATTAGAAGAAAGCAAATTAAGCCGAGCTCGGTGGCTCAGCCTGTAATCCCGCGCCTTTGAGGCTGAGGTGAGTGGATTGCCTGAGCCTGCAGGTTCGAGACCCGCCTGGGCAGCAAGACCTCAAAAAATCAGTCGGGCGTGGTAGCACAAGCCTGTAAATCTGGCTACTTGGAAGGCTGAGGCAGAAGGATCGCTGGAGCCCAGCAGGTCGGGGCTGCGGTGGCCGGGAGCGGCCACTGCATTCCAGTCTGGGCGACAGAGTGAGACTCCAACTCAAAAAAAAAAAAAGAAGAAGAAGAAGAAAGCAAGTTTATTTGTCACATTGAATACTTTAAATACTGATATGCATGGCATTTGTTTAGAATGTTCAGATAAGTATATTATATAGATGCATCATTAGTTATTGCCTCAGATATAATGCATAACAGATCTCCCCAATATTCAGTGGCTTAGAAAATAAAAATTTGGTTTTTCTTATAAATGTAAGTTTGGCTTCTTAGGTATTAAAAATAATGTGTGGTCTATGGAACCCTGGAACAAACAGACTAATGATTTTAAAGAAAAATACTAAAAAGAAGGAAGCCCAAGGAAGTCATCAAAACTAGGGAATATAATAGGAAAGAATGATAATACCCACAAAAATATATATCTGTTAAAAGCCAGGATAGTCAGAGACTAAATCTACATTAAAAAGCAGCAGACGTAGTCTTTCTAGGAGAATCAGAAATAATAGGAAAATATTCCATCAAGGATTAAAGTTAATTTCTGTGAATGAGAAAACTTTAAAATCCTTTTAATATGAGTATTTGAAGCACAGTCATTTTCCGATATAACCCAGACTTGGAAAAAATATATACCAGAGGTCATCAAATTAGTAACCAAATTTAGCATGGCTAAGAGAATATATGAACCTAGTCTAAATGTCTATATGTCTTTATATATGTAGGCAACTGCATAAATTTTAAAAATTATGAAGTTTCTGTAATTACAGAAGAAAGAAAACAGCTTTATATAGCATAATATCTTCTAAAAGCATTTATGTCTTAATGCATACATAGGAATGAGACCCTAGAATAAAAACTATGCTTTTTTTAAAAAATTATTTTTATTTTTGAGTCAGAGTCTCACTCTGTCACCCAGACTAGAGTGCAGTCTGGCCACCGCAGCCACTGCAGCCTCGACCTTCTGGGCTCCGGCGATCCTTCTGCCTCAGCCTTCCAAGGAACTGGAACTACAGGCCCGCGCTACCACGGCTGGCTGATTTTTGATTTATTGTAGAGATGAGGTCTTGCCAAGTTCCCCAGGTGGGTCTATGAACCCGCGGGCTCAGGCAATCCACTCACCTCGGCCTCCCAAAGAGCTGGGATTACAGGTTGAGCCACCGAGCCCGGCCTAAAAACTATGCTTTTAAAGCTAAGTTTGAGAAACAAAGGAGAAACAAACAGTATAAATATAAGCCAGACGTTATTTACAATAAGCTGGATGGAAAAGCCATGGGGAAGATGTTCTGAGAAAGAGAGACTCCCAAAGAGGCAATCGATGGAATTTCCAAAGATGAAATATGAAAAATGTTAGGAATAAAAAAAAAATTTTTTTAAGTTAGGACATGATTGGAAATTAATTAAATGGATGCAAAATGGTAGATTCATATTGCGCGATGGCCGAGAATGAAATTTCTAAGATCCATAAGGATAGGATAGGGAATATAGGCATATATCACTTGCCCCAATCAATCGTATACTGTAAACACACTGTGATATAAATTAGTCAAGGGTTTAAGGAAACAGTAAAATAATAGAGAAATTTTTAGAAGACATAATCAAATGTACCCTATCACTATACAATTCAAAATTATAGCTTTTTTTTTTAACAAAAAGCATCTATAAAATGGAAATTTATCATAGACTTTAGAAATATTTTTTAAAATAACAAAAACAGCAAGATTGTATGAAACTTAGGACAAGTAACTTGTGAAATTTCTATTAATACAGGAAATAAGCCAGTAATTTATTTGTTATGTACTTTGCAATTTTTTTAATCTTTTAATTTTTATTTTAAAGTTGTGGGGTACAATTCAGGGTGAGGTATACAAATATTCATTGTGCAGGTACCCTTGTTGGTTCTTTGCAATTTTTTTTTTTTTTTTTGAGATGGAGTCTCACTCTGTCGCCCAGACTGGGAGTGCAGTGTCCGCTCCCGGCCACCGCAGCCTCGACCTGCTGGGCTCCGGCGATCCTTCCGCCTCAGCCTTCCAAGTAGCCGGAATTACAGGCGCGCTACCACGCCCGGCTGATTTTTTGATTTATTGTAGAGATGAGGTCTCGCTGCCCAGGCGGGTCTCTGCTG
>NW_007178724.1:12087-20277 GCF_000164805.1 Carlito syrichta
GCAGAACCCGCGGGCTCAGGCAATTCACTCACCTCAGCCTCCCAAAGGTGCGGGATTATAGGCTGAGCCACCGAGCCCGGCTGTTTCTTTGCAATTTTATATGTGAAGACTACCAAAATAAATTCCCCTTCACATGAAAATGCTTTCAGTAGACAGTCTCAAGGGTTGTTTCAATAGGCCAATGATAGCAAATAATCTGTGTAGACAATTTTAAATATGATAGATATAGACAGATAGATGAATAGAGGTATTACAATAATGAAAGAAAATAAAAAGAATGTATTAGACAGGCTAACAGAATAATAGAATATTTACAATAGGGAAGGCAATCAATGGCATAAGAAAACGTACAACTTGTAGAACTCATGTTGAATTCTTGGAATGTATTTGGTCCTCCAAGGAAACAAAAATGCCTATTCTGATTTTTAAAAAAAATAGAAATGAGCATATTCAAAGATTAAAAAAAAGAAAGTACAAAATTACATATTTTAGAGGTTTTTTTTCCCCTTTGGTTTCTATTGAAAACCTTTTCTTCCTCTGTGATATCGTCTTCAACATTATAATAAATGACCAAAAAACTCCGCCACCTACATGAAAAACAAAACTTGTGATTGCAATCAATGTAATATATTGTAAATATCTCTTTAGTTATTTTATTTAAAGAAATTTTTCTTCTGTGTTGTGCTCTAAATCAGTTGCTTAACCTCATTTTGTAATTAATAACTACATAATAGCGTTTAAATTCTCAAGTGCTTTTGGCATTTTGACTACGATTCTTGAGTTTTATTTTTTATTCTGTCTTTTCTCTCTTCATGTTTGCTTTTTATTTTTTAATGATTTCTTGCCTTTTATGAAAAGTGGTTATTATAGTTTAATGTGATCATGAATTGTACATTTTTCTGAATATCTTAAATACATGAATTTGAACATGGTTTTCAGATTCTTCGGCAAAAGTGATATTTTTGGAAGTTCTCTTCAGGCTGTTGACTTTTTTTTTCTAACAATAACAATAGCTTTTTTGTCTAATGATAACATTTGGTATTTGTATGTTTTTGAATTTAGTTGAATGGTTCACTTTGAGAGACAATTATTCTGTTTTTATATTCTCTTTCTCTGTTCCTATTTTTTTGCTCATTCCTTTATTTCTTGGAGTTTTATATTTGCTTCCCCCATCCCTGGTTTTGAATAAGAACTGAGGGTGATTTGGAGATATTACAAAACCAATCACAAGGTCAGAAGGTGGCTGAACTCAGATTCTGGATCCTTCCATCTTCTTAGATGTGTGTCCATCGTGGGCTATATAGATTCTGGCAACATTTTTTTGGTAATACTGTCACCCTCTCTTATCTATGGTTTTACTTTCTGCTCTTTCAGTTACTTGCAGTCAACCAGAGTCTAAAAATATTAAATGAAAAATTTCAGAAGTAAGCAATTTGTACGTTTTAAATTACATGCCATTATGGTGGGATAATATCTTGTGCTGCCCCATTCCATCAGACCTAAACATGAATCGTCCCTTTGTTCAGTGTATCCATGTTGTGTTTACTACCTGCTGTATCTTCTACTGACCTGTTTGTCACTTAGAAGCTGTCTCTGTGATCTGATTGTTGGTATACTAGTGCTTGTGTTCAAATAAACATTATTTTACTTTAAAATGGCCCCAGAGGCATTTTGATGCTGGCAATTTAAGTATGACAAAGATAAGCCCCAAGTACTCCCTTTAAGTGAAAATGTAAAAACTACCAACTTAATAAGGAAAGGAAAATAATAATAATAAAAAGATTCATTGCTTTAACAATGAATCTTTTGTTCATGATATTATAAACAGTATATTGTTATAATTGTTCTATTTTGTTAGTTGTATTTACTAATCTCTTACTGTGTCAAATTATTAATTAAACTTTTTCATATGCATGCATGTATGGAAAGAAATAGTGTATATAGGGTTCAATACTATCTGCAGTTTATACATATACTGAAGATCTTGGAACTTTATCTCTGAAGATAAGGAGGAACTACTGCATTTTTGGTTTCTTTTCATGATAATGGGAGGTCTTTCATCCAAAAACTGTTCTTAAGCAGTGAGTATTAAATTGTCATGTGTGGATCAATTTTGATCACTTCCCTATATAAACTGTTCCATGTAGGACAAATTAATATTTTGCATTTGTACTCTAATTCTGCTTTAAATAAATGCTCAGCTTGTATTTGAACTTAACTATGTCATTTGGATTTTGTCTTTTTAAAAGATACTTCATTATGTCCATGGACTGGAGGAACTTATAAAAGACATCTCCATGCCATAACGAGAGAAAATTGATATGATTTCTTAAAAGCAGAATTTTTGAAAAACTAATAAGTGTTATTAATCTAAAATAAGTAAAACAAAACTTAAAAATTACTGCAACAAAACTTGTGTTTTACTGTAACCTCTAAAGAAGAGTCGATAGATGATAGATATAGATATATAGATAGATAGATAGACAGACAGACAGACTGTAAACTACATCAGAATGAACTTTTGAAGGTACTACCTTATCAAGGAAAGTTACAATGAAGGATGTCAATTATGTGTACTCATAGCAACTAGAGTTAAGAAAAAACAGAATAGCCATCAAGAAAATCCAGTCACTTAAAGCCAATGAGTGAAAAAGTCCTACATAATCATAGTCTTGTCTTACAGAGCTCAAGCTACAAATAACATGGTATATATAGCCTATCCCTTGAATAAAGCAATCATGTTCCTTTCTGGGAATGAGAAGTTTAGCCCGTCCCTCTGCTATGGCTTATTCCTGACATAATTCTTAAGAGAGTCTTCAGGAGTTGGGTCTTCTGGTTTGGTTTCTCTACATTTACTATACGATATTTACTGTGTTTACTCTAATAGCAAAGAAATACTTGGCCCTGATAGCCTATTCAAAATGTTATATCTGGAAGAAGTAAAAACTTCACAGTAGGCACAGTTAGCAAGAAGATATGCTCCCTACAGGAGCAAATCTTCAGATAGTAAATGTTCCGTAATTTATTGCTAAGGTTAGTGTGGGGATTTAGTTATTTATTCTCAGGGTCCTGTAGATAGGATTCTTTCAAATCCTTTTTAATTCACAAATGAAAGAGAAGAGAGCTGAGACACACAAGGAGCAGTAACGTTTCTTTTACAGAAACAGCTGGCCTTAAAGAGGTAAGTCACATTTTAGTTTGTCATATTGTCTCTGGCAGTTTCACCCAAACACAACAGCAGAGGCTAACCAATTTACCTGGCAATAACCAGAACTCTAGGAAGACTAGTTCAGATAGCATGTCTTCAAGAAATAAAAGTTTTAAATATCACAAGCTTTTAATTCCTTAATGATCTGGGGCACGCTGGCATCCTCCTCCAAACACTGGGACGTCTGCACATTATTGAGGTAAATCTGATTCACACATCAGTACTTTTCAGAGCATTTTCCTTTTCTGCACTGGAAAGTCACGCCCTTTTATACTGTTCTTTTATCTGTATAAGGCTACTGATCAAATAATTGCAAATTTTTTTTCTCTGAGGTGTGTCTAGTTGGAATGACTCTGCCGAGATGATAGATGGCGGTGGTTTTCTTTATTGTCCGTCCCTGGGTTAGGCTCCTCTAAAGCTGCAAAGATCACTGTTGATTAATATAGAAGGGAGATAAAAAAGATATTTTAATCGATGATATAGCTACCTGCATGGAGTCCCCCACTGCTCTTTAGCAAAAATATTGATTTTGCCTCTCCATGTCTTATGGGCCTAGAGAATACCAGACTTGTAACAAAAATGTTCTTTAAAAAATTACATACATGTTGCAAGGAAAAATTACACTGGATAAGTTAAACAGCCAAGAAAGATTTTATTCAAGAGTATTGCAATAAAAGAGAGAGAGATTCAACTCAATTCCTTTGAAACAAAAAGCAGGAGATGGTCACACAGATGGAAATAATAAACACTGGGGACAACAAATAAACTAATAAAAGCTATCTATGGGACACAATGTTCACTATTTGGGGAGTGGGCCACCTGAGACCCAATCACCACCACTGCACAATATGTCCATGTGATGAATGCTCATGTGTACTTCCTAGACCTAAAATAAAAAATTATAGATAAGTGCACATGTAAATAAATAATAACGAAAAATGGAAGTGCTCCAGGTGCTGAGGTGTGACAGTGAAAGAGTTCAGGAGAACTCTGAAATCCCCTAAGAGGGCGGTTGGCCAAGAGGATGAGGGATCTTTGCTTGCTGAATGGTACTTGTGCAAGTTAGTCTACCCCCTCCAGAAACTGGGAGACAAGGGTACTTTCTTTTTCGATGATCGTACTTCAAAGAGATGGCTTCCAGATCCTGGAGAAAGGCATTCCTGGGTGGTCAACTGGTGAGAGTCTGGTAGGAGACTTACATTTCAAAGGAGCAGAGGAAAAAGTGACAATTGCGAGATGACTGAAGTAAATGCTTCAAGCAACAGGGCAGCCAGGAGGAAACCTGTCTAAAGTTCAGTTAAACTGAGGGGAATGTTAGGCTCTTTCATCCTGGCTACATGTCCCCTCAAGCGAACAGCCAGCTTTTATGTTTGGTTATAAGCACTCACTTTTCTTCATGTGTATTTTTTCCACATTCAGGCTACCCAATTTTAAGTTTCTAGCACATAACGCTCCCCTTTATCAGATGCTATGGTATAAATGCACTATTTTGACAGAATGTTTGAGGGTTAACTGATCCAGGATAGTTGTTTAAAAACAAAAATTTGATGATAGTCAGAGGAGAAAATTGTATTCTTTCTTCTTTGAGTTAAGAGGCGAAATTGGTGTTAAAAAAAACACGAGAAAAAAGAAATAATTCTGTTTTCATAGTTTGGCTTTTTCCTGCAAGGGAGCACCAGCCACAAGTGACAAATCACAGTGCAATTTAAAGAGGCACCTACCAGTAGGAAGAAAGACAAGACTGCAGAACAGTGATGATCTTTTTCACATAACCAGGCTCCTAAAAAAATAAATGACCATGTTCTTCCTCAATCAGAATGTATCTGTGATCTCTTTGCTAGCATAGGAATTGGGGATTTGGAAAATAAAAGCTACAAGGCACTGACCACCGAATTGTTTCTTAAAAACCATGAAGGTAATAGTCAAATCTTAATAAAGTCCACTGTTTTGAGACAAAAAAGAAAAATCCTAAATTCCCTAACTGACTAGAGAGACCCAGAGACCCAGAAGACCCAGAGAAACCATGAAACTGATCTCCTGGCCAAGAGAGAGGGGTCAGACACCGCTCATTATAATCCCTCCCTTGTAACCTCCTGTACGCTTTCTTTCCTAAAGGCTGAACAGAACTCATCCCTTTAAAAGCCTCCAGAGCTGTTACTGCCTGATTCTGCCCCTCCCTTTTGTGATTTTGACACAACAACCAACCAGCATTCATTCCTTCCTGATAAGAGACTGCTGACCACAGAGTGGTTCTGGCCATTCCAGGAAATATGCACGGCAAGGGTTTTTGTGTCCTCTGCTTTGCCTTTTGATGGCAGAGAGCCTGACATGCAAACTTTGGACCATGCTACTGCTGCCAATTTATGAGGATGGAGTCCATGGATAGACATGAAGCTCAATGATGAAAACAAATGAAAGCATGTATTGTTTCACTGCAGCAATATTCTGTGCTACTTAATGAAAATACTTGCAGCTCTATGGTGTGTTTCAGGCTGTAGCCGATTATCTAGGACAATCTAATCTGGGTATTGTGATATTCATAAACATTAATTGAGGTCCTTTTCTGAGCACTATGCTAAGCCCTAAGTATCAGTCATTGGTAAAACACAAGCCCTACGTTAATGATTGCAACACAAAAGGATTGACATGAAAAGACCTGAATACAATATGAGATTACAAAGACAAGCATATACAAATACAGAAACATGGTCTGTCATTATCAGTAGAATGCAATAAATGCAGATATTATCATTAAAGTCCTTTAACTTAGCTCATGCTATTTATATTTTCAAAAGGTTAGTAGTTGAGTTTCTACTGTGTTCCATTTACTGATACATGGGAAGACACGGATCAATTGTCTTGTATTGTGTACTAAGATTGTTTATAAAAAGGATCTGTAGCATCCATTCCAGCACAAATATTCTGCATATCAATGATGAGGATACCAGTCACAGCTGAGTGTAGTATGCTACTGAAATTATATGCCATAGAATAGAGACTTTCCAACCTGTTTGTACAAGGTAAGAGCACATCACTATGAATCTCTCTTTTCAAAGATTCATTGCACCAACCTCCTTCGGATGACAGAGGAAATTCAGCCATGTTCAAATCTCTCTTGCCAAATAAATGACTGCTGTTTGGGCCCGAATGAGATTCAAAAGCTGGTGAAATTACTGTTTCACATTCAAACCTGTGTCCGATATGAAACAAGTGTTCTACCACAGATGTGTGTTACACTTCCTCATGCCTAAGGCGTTAAGACTATGTCAGCTTGGTTCTTGGTGCCTTTTCTCTTTAGATTGAGTAGAATAAATACGACAGCATATTTTGTAAAACCCAAAATGAGGTCAAAATTTAAGATATTATTTCATGTTTATTTTCTCCTTTTTTCCCACACTGAAATGGTATAGTACTACTTTTCATCTAGAAGTATTTCAGAATCTGAATCCAGTCAATCAGGACTGTACAAACATAGGATCCTTCATATCAACCCGACAAATTTCAGTTAGATCTGATCCACTGTCTCTTTAGCTGTCCCTGAAGACCAAGAACCCACAACAGAGGTCACCGCCAACACTCACACTGAAGCACGATCATGCTCTGGAGGTGAGGAGTGACGGGAGGACTCTACAGCCCATAGCATTTTGAAGAATGAAATCCAAATCTTTTGCCTGATATTTGCATTGTAATCATCATGGCAAAAGCATCGGTTCCACAATTGCTTTTATTAAATAAATGGATTTTTTTTTAGAGGCCCTTAGAGAAGGACAGCCAATGTAACGTATTGACTGGGTGATCTATAGTTGCCAGAAAAAATATTCAAAACTTGAACCCAGCTGAGAGGTAATTGGATATTCTTTCAGTGCAGTACTGGGCTTGGTTTTCCATTTACCAGACCCTTACTATTATGGAAATATATATATATATATATCCATCTCCTCTATATATATTTAAATGTGACTTTTTCTTAAAATCAGTTTTCTGCTGACTTCATGTCAGTAATTCAGGTAGTTGGTTTATATTTAACTTAAAGGAAGTGAAAGAAGAATACTTCCCAAAGGTATAAAGACACAATATGATAATTAGGGACACTTCATAACGGAAAATAGAATATTTGCAAAGATGACTAATGCCAGAGAACAAAGAGGATGTCTAGTGTAAAAAGGTTAATGTAAGCACTGAATCAGAAATATTAAAACCATAGTTCTTTACCTTACCTTGCTTAATTACCTTACCCTGTTTAAACACCTAAACAGAAATTATCCTTAGCTCTCCAGGTCTCTATTTCTTCTTGAATAAGAATAAGAGAATTTAATATAGTGGTTTCTTCAGTATTTTCCACCTATGAAGTTTTATGTTTCTATAACAAAGTTATGTCAAATATATAGCTGCTATTTTTACCAAGCTAATAATTCTGGATGAATTCAGATTACAAAAAAGTCAGTATAATTAATACTATTTTCAAATAGCAAGGAAAGGCAAAACAATTATGAAAGGAAAATATGATATTTCTTTGAACTCTAAAATACAAATTGATACTATTCTATCCTATTCAAGTTGAGTTTTTGAAAAATGTCTGAGACATAGAAATATGAAAAAATGGTTAGCACAGTGCCTACTATGTTATAGCTCACTATTTTAAAAAATCAGTAAAATAACAAACATGCAAGTATAAAAACGTCATCAAAAACAGAAAGAAGAGAGAAGAAACGAAAACAAAAACATCAAAAACAAGCAGCACAAACAGAAAAGAATAAAAACAAGAAAAATAAAAACAGGGAGCCGAACTCGCGCTGAGGTTGTTCCTGCAAGTCCAACACCCTCTCGGCTCCGAGCTCCAGCTCTCATGGCAGGCTGGTGGGGCCGCTCCCGGCAGGCATCGATGCTCCAGGCCTGTGTGGAAGGAGGGTGGACCAGCCCCGGACCCAGCCAGCCTGCCGCCCGTCAAGCCCGCCGCTCCCATCCGGCCGGGCTGGGTCCCA
>NW_007178724.1:20583-29707 GCF_000164805.1 Carlito syrichta
TTGCAGCCCCCCTCGGAGGGGAGTCCCGGCTGGAGCTCGAGGCCGGGGCCTCCCCTCGGACGGACCCGCCCTCCCCCCGGCACACACCTGCTCACGCTGGAGCCTTCGGGGACACTCGCCCCGAGACTCGCCCAGGCCGACCTGTGCGGTGGCCGTCCCGGCCCCAGACCTGCGCTTACCTGCTTCAAGGCAGCGTAACTTTTTGATCTTCACCCACATTGCTGTATCCGCAGTTCACTTGTGTTTATTTCTAATTAGTCTTCCATTGTACACACATACCACTTTTCGTTCCTATTTTCCCGTGGACATCTTGAGCTGTCCGGTTTGGGATTACTGTGAATTATGTTGCTAAGAATATCCATATACAAGCCTTTCTGCAGATATGCATTTTTATTTTTTTATTTTTTAGTGAAAACCTAGGGATTAACAGGCTACATAACTTGATATATGTGTGCTTAACTTTTTAAAGAAAACTTCAAATTGCTTTTGAAGCTAGAATCATTTTAAATTCCTTCTAACAGGATATGAAAGCTTGAGTTGACAATAGCTTAAAGAACACTTGATTTGACTAGTCATCTTATTTTTACCCATATAATCAGTATGTCGTGCTATCTCAATTTGTGGTTTAATTTACATTTATGTGAAAAATAATGTTTGCATAATAGAGTCATAAGAGTTTATTAATATAATCTGTATACAAATCCTTTGCCAGACTACATTTTATGAATATTTTAATAGTAACTTGCCTTATATTTTTAATGATACATTTCAAACAGCAAAATATCTAAATTTAAATTAAGTTCAGCCGGGCTCAGTGGCTCAGCCTGTAATCCCATGCCTTGGGAGGCTGAGGTGCGTGGATTGCCTGAGCCCGCGGGCTCGAGACCCGCCTGGGCAGTTTAGCGAGACCTCATCTCTACAATAAATCAAAAAAACTAGCTGGCCGTGGTGGTGCGCACCTGTAGTTCCAGCGACTTGGAAGGCTGGGGCGGAAGGATCGCTGGAGCCCAGCAGGTCGAGGCTGCGGTGGCCGGGAGCAACCACTGCACTCCAGTCTGGGTGACAGAGTGAGACTCCAACTCAAACAAAATAAAAATAAATTAAGTTCAGTTGATCAATTTTTTCTTTTGTCTTATTCATTTTAAATTTTTCATAAGAAACATTTACAATCTCAAAATCACAATGAATGTCTCATTTTTATGTAGAGTTTCTATAGCTTTAGATGTTATGGTTAGTTCTATAATTTATTTTGAGTTAATTTTTCTTTATGGTAAGTAACAGATGCTGTTAATTTTATTCCCATGTGGATATTTACTCGATCCAGCGTCATTTTTTCCAATCCTTTTTTCTTCTCTATTCTTCAACGAGGACAATTTCCATTAATATGTTTCCATATATATTAACTCTTTCCCATGTTATTTTTAATCTCCTGTTAAGCCCATTTATTGAGTTTTTATTTCAGACATTGTATGCTTCAGTTTTAAAATTTTCATGGTACCCTGGAAGTTCCTATGTTTCCAGGATTTTAAGTATATTCTTATTTACCCCATAAAAATAGTCTTATGACTGATTTAAAGTCTCTGTCTGATAGTTTCAACACCAGTCATCTCGGGATAGTATCTGCTGATCATATTTTTCTATGAGAATTTGTCACATTTTCCTAGTACTTTGTACACTGAGTAGTTTTGAATTGTATCTGGATATAGAAAATCTGATGTGATGTAGTCTCTGAGTCCCATTATATTCCTTTGAAAATGTTGATTTTTTGTGTTAATTGAAAACCAAACCGGTAATGTGGCAATCATATATCCTGACTTGCCTTCTATGTACAGGGATTCAAACCTCAGTTCAGCTCTCCAAGTTTTCCTGTCCTGATTTGGATCTGTCTTATGTATGAGGAGTTTAGGATTGGATTGAGGTTGTTGTGGGTGCATACAGCAAATCAGGGGAAGGCCCTTTCCTGGCCCTTCTTTTCAAGAAATCCAGCTATGTTCTGCAGTCCACAGGAGACCTTTCTCTGCTTTGTGTGATAAGGCTTTTCTCTGGAAGGTTTGGCCTCCATGTCTCCATACTTCTAGGCCTCTGTCCCACACCCCCAATTTGGGCAAATTCTTGTGAGGAAAAAGAAATTAGATGCTCGCCTACATGCAGGCTGCTGCTCTGTTTTGACTTCTTTCCACAGTTGGCTTGCTTTTGTTTTCTTTTGGTGTCCCAGTGTTTTTACTTCTAATCAGCATCACGTAACTTAGGCCATTGCATAGCATCAGTGGACACAGAACTAAGGAGCTTATATTTGATGAAATTTAATTGAGTGATGTGGGAGCAGATGAGATATAATAAAAATTTTTATTAATCAAGTAGGGAAGTGTTGTAAAATACTATTTTTTAAGAAACTTACAGATATCATTGATGTTAATAACTGCTAGAGGTCTACTGTTATTTCTATCATATTCTCATACTATACAAGCCAACTTGGGGCGTTACATAAACAAGAGCCATTATTGCAAATGATTTTGTCATAATGAAACATTTTCAGATTTAGATTTGACGGAAGTAAGGGGCACTGGAAATATTTTAAGGTACTTAATGATTACAGCTATCACAATCAGTTGCTTACCTAGTATCCGTCCGCTTTTCTTTTTCTGGCTTCCTTTTCTTTCTGAGGCTGGAATGTTCTAGTGCCCCTTGACAAATCATGATTGGCCTAAATGAATGATGATAATGAGGAATACAGGGCTGTAAACGAATCAAGACTGGAAACATAGAACTGAATTACTAGGGCCCCAAGATGAGAAATAAATAAATAAAATTAACTACAGCCCCATAAATTTTAATTAGCTACTGAGACTTCTTTAGGAATAACATGCTATACTTTCATGACAGCCTGCTATTCCAAAAATGAATCCATTTTTCAAATTTAAACATCAATTCATTCCTAAACTTATGTTTATGTTATTTCCTTTTATGTTTACTGTGAAAGAAGAAAATTGTTTAGAACTCGTGTTTAAAGCATCTCAATCTGCATTGATAGGTCTCACAAGTATAAAGTAACATTTATCACTTTTATTTTAAAAGTCAAATTCTGGTCAAATATAGGGGCCAAATGCTACATATTGTGCTGATATATTCCATTAGGCCTTCAGACTTAGTCTCCACACTTCTCTACCATCCTCTTGCCTAGACTATATCAGCATATTTCTAGGACTTCTGTCTTCCTGTTGGATTTGGTCCATGATTCCTATTGATTTTAACTGGAAATCAGAGTAGATGGGTGAGTTAGGTAAAGTATTTATTTTCCAAAAAATAAAAAAAAGTATTTATTTTCCTGATTTTTTTTGTCTGTAAGAATTTGCTTCATAAAATAAATATGTACATAGGGCATATTCTTAGTTTTGAAATATGAGTAGATTGATAAATGAATAGATGTTATGGATAGAGGCAGAAAGTGGTCACTGAGTGAGGCCGACAAAAACTCAAAGCCAAGAAAGATACATGGATGTTTCTGATGCATTTGGAAACCAGAAAGATTTTAGTATGCTGGTAGATAAAAGTTTGCTATTGACTGGAGAGGTAAATAAGCATTCATAGATGAACCTTTTCTATAATAAGCAAGCAAATGGATTTTATCCATATAAGAATAAGAGGGTGCTGGGCTCCGTGGCTCAGCCTGTAATCCCGCGCCTTTGGGAGGCTGACGTGAATGGATTGCCTGAGCCCACGGGTTCGAGACCCACCTGGGCAACGAGACCTCATCTTTACAATAAATAAAAAAAAAAATCAGCCGAATGTGGTAGCGCACGCCTATAGTTCCAGCTCCTTGGAAGGCTGAGGCGGAAGGATCGCCGGAGCCCAGCAGGTCGAGGCTGCGGTGGCCGGGAGCGGCCACTGCACTCCAGTCTGAATGACAGAGTGAGACTCCAACTCAAAAAAAAAAAAAAAAGAAGAAGAGGGTGATAAGGAGTGCAGTTGCATCAAGAGACTGAGGTTACAGAAAGCCCACTTGGGCAGAAGCCTCGGGAGTGTGTTGGGGAGGAGTGAGAACTGCTGGGGACTATTGAAATAGTGGGAGATGCTGAGCACTACATCCGATTAGCCGCCATGGATGTATTTATTTCATGGAGCAAAATCTATATACATTATATAACTAAGAAAATGTATTTAAGCATTACTTGGAATTTTAAAGCCTAATATTTTGGGCTATCCATATATATGAGTGGCCCTTATATTTGGATTATCATAAATCATAATAACTTAAGAAAAAAGAAAGGGCGTTTTACTTCTTTTTCAATGTAATACTGAATCGTATCATGTTCCACTATATAATGTTTTGATGAAGAAAATAAGTCATGATAAAAGGCAACTGCACTATGTCTTCTGAGAATTTTATCTTTTTGGACTGACTTTATAATATTCCATATGGCTGTCCAAACAAACAAGACAGAAGCAATGTTATAAGTGGGGAAATCAATTAATTGTGTTTGTTCTAAAGTATCAACAGATAGTCAACAATGCATTTACCATTGTGTAATTAACTGCAGATCACAAGTAATTCTGAGCATAAGTTAGATTACGTTATTAAATTGGCAAATGGGTAAGAACATTCCTTTAAAATGCAGATTGCAAAACAAAATGGATGCGTGTTGAGGAAAGAGAGAACTTGAACTAGAAACAAGAGTTTAAGCTGTGGAACATTATTATAGATCGGTTAAGAGGAGAACATGTCCCATGAAAAATTTGCTTTCACCCCCTAAAATAACTGTTATGTCTAAATAATGTTAAAATGAAACTGAAACACGACTAGCTTTACTGTGGCTATTATCCTGTTGAGTTGTCCTGCCAAGTAGATGCAGGAAAATGTGCCAGAAGTGCCACACAGAAGTTTCCCCCGTGTGAAAGAAGCACATAGTTATGACACATATCCCTACATGTGATTAACATGACAGTCTCCTTCTCTTTTCTTACCCCACTACATACCCAGGAAAAGAAAGTCTGTTCCTAGAAAAAACAGAAAGGAATATGTGGGATACATTTCATGTCAAACTAGTTGTTAATAGTAATAATAATAAGCTAGGAAGGAGAAAGTCAGTGGTGTTAAAATACATCAAGTCTAGAGACTTTCTTTCAAGCAACTTAAAAATCTAACAGGCAACTCCCTCTGGTGCCCTTCTGCTCTGGGGGCTTTTCTGTCCTCTCAATAAATCCTGCTTTCCAATCTTAACAGAAAAAACAAACAAAACTCTAGCTACAAAAGGCAATATAGTTTTGCCTTTTTCAGCTTAATTAATAGTTGGAAGACCTTGAAATAAAGTGCTATAAAGACATTTGTGATTTTGCTGAAGCATATGTTTTAATTAATTAAGACTCCTGTGAGGGTAGTTTGTTGGAACATACGATTTAGCTGGAGGGTAAGCTTAGCAAATCCTTCTATCACATACCTCAGTGTTTGCTGATTTCTGTACATATATAATATCACTTACCAAATTTTAGCAAGTGTTTATAATTGTGAAAAATGACCATTAGATGAATATAAAAATTTAGTAAAAGTAGAAGATCAGATAGTTTGTGGTGTGAGACTGCTCAGAGAATAAAGGAGCTCTGGACTGAAATGTGACTAAGGGCTTATTAAAAGAATCCAATCCAAGCTGGGCTCGGTGGCTCAGCCTGTAATCCCGCGCCTTTGGGAGGCTGAGGTGAGTGGATTGCCTGAGCCCGCGGGTTCGAGACCCGCCCGGGCAAATTGGCGAGACCTCATCTCTACAATAAATCAAAATGAGCCGGGCGTGGTAGCGCGCGCCTGTAGTTCCAGCTACTTGGAAGGCTGAGGCGGAAGGATCGCCGGCGCCCAGCAAGTCAAGGCTGTGGTGGCCGGGAGCGGCCACTGCACTCCGGTCTGGGCGACAGAGTGAGACCTCAACTCAAAAAAAAAAAAAAGAATCCAATGTTGATCAATGTGGAGGTTGGAAATGGGCTTTCATAATATCAAAATTGGGCTCTATTAGCTGATAAAATTTAACTACTAACAGTAAAAAGTTGTAATATTAGAGATCAGTTATCTGAGTATATTCATCCAATTCTTTTTCATTTTGTTTCTTTTATGCCACACCTACCTCCCTTCCAGGAGCCCACATACTAACAGGTTGCTTTTACTTTGAGAGTGGAAGTAAATAATTAGTAGCACTTAATGATACTTCAGCAAAACACAGAGTACATGCAGAGAAGGTCAGATTTAGCAAGAAGATAATCTTTAAGGATTGTTTCCTATAGCATAAATATCTTAACTGTAAAGAATGAATATCTTAAAAGCATAAATATCTTAACTGTAATTGTCATTTGAGTGTCTACATTCCAGATACCTTGAAGGTGTGTGTGTGTGTGTGTGTGTGTGTGTGTGTGTGTGTGTGCGCTAGTAACTTTTAAAATTTTTAATTAGAATAATCTTAGGCTTTTAGAAAAGTTGTAAAGGCAGTAAAATATTGTTCTTGTGTATCTTACACTCAATTTCTCCCATTGTTAACATATTACATTCAATAGTACATTTGCTACAATATGGAACCAACCAATTCTAGTATATTACCACTAACTAAACTCTACTGTTAATTTGCCTTTCACTAGTTTTTTCTTAATTTGTTTCTTTTCTATTCCAGAATTCCTTCCAGGATATAGCATCACATTTAGTTGTGTGTGTAGTTAGCCTCTTCTGGTTGTGGCATTTCCTCAGACTTGCTTTGTTTTTCAAAACATTGTCAGTTTTAAGGAGTATTGAACAGGTGTTCAGTAGAATGCGCCTCGATGGGTTTGTATAATGTTTTTCTCAGATTTAACTTGTGCTACAGGTTTTGGAGAGAAAGACCACAGAGGTAAACTGCCATTCTTAACACATCATACAAAGGAAACATACTATCAACATGGCATGTCCCCTGTGATCTTAACATTGTCCACTTAGCTCAGGAGGTGCTGACTGGGTTTTTTTCTGCTAGTCCTTCTTCCCTTTTCAGACTGTACTTTCTGAAAGCAAGTCTTTCAATGCAACCCGTAGTCAAATGTAGGAAGCCAAGCTTCACCTCTTGGAAGGAGAATCATTTCATAAATTATTTGGAATTTTCTATACAAGAGATTAATCTATTCTATATCATTTATTAATTAATTCAAAGATTTATTTACATTAGTATAGACTGAAGAATATTTATTTTATTCCCACCAATACCACTTTGGTTGCTGAGTAATACTCAAATGATTTAATCCAGTACTATATTACTTGGTGATTTTTTGCTCAAAATGTCCCAGCTTTGGCCATTGGGTGCTCTTAGAGTTTGGTTTCTATGGCCCCATCCAGATGGCATTTTAAAGAATTTAAGAAGGACTTTGAGTATGCAATCAAAATGACTTCCTGAAAGTGACTAAACTCACACAATAAAATTAATGACATTTTATCTCAAAGAGTAAGCATAAATTTGTGCTTATCCATGTGTGCATGTGGCTATGTACAACAAAACCACAAACATTTTGTGTCAAACAAAATAACGAGTTCTAAAGCATATTTTTTAAAATCAAGGCTTGGTCATTGTTAGATTCCTTACAGTGATGCTTCATACTATCTTGGTTTTAAATGAGTTGGTAAATAGTCTTAGGCTTTCTCTTTGCAACTGCATAAAGCAAAAACTTGAACTTCAGTTCTAGCTATCCCGTTCCCACACCCATGCTCTGTACTTGTTGAACCCTAATGCAATTGCCAATCAACTATAAATGGCTTGATTGCCATGTAAAAACTTTTCTTTGGTCAACTATGTGCATGGTTTCTGTCTTTCTCCTGAAAGACTGTTACCCAGAGTGAGACAAGTCTTATGGGCCATAGTATTTTGGCAAAAAAGAAACATTTTCTTATGTAGAGAGTTGCCTATACTTCTAAATGAGTGGTTCACGCATCTGAAGTGGTTCACTTATTTCCAAATTATGTCCCTTATTCAAAACTTTTCAGTAAGTGTGTAATAAATGCCAAATGCTCTTTTATGCATCACAAAACGAGTTATCACATACCTTTATAATCATGTCTTATTGTTGTGAAATACTTCCACAAGAAATTCTAAAGATATGTCAGAATATTCCAGAAATTCAGGCTTATGTTATCTGAGAGCTTAAGGATTTTATGCTTGTCTATAAAATTGTCTTTTCTTTTCTCTAACTCTCCTGCCTTTGGTAATATCATTTTTCAAACTATATACAATGTTTTTAGAAGGGATGTATATGTCCAGCAGACTTAAATAGTATTTTGATTGCCTCATGCTATTTATCTCATCTTATCTACATGCTTTTCCATTTTTTAATTTCACAAACCCTTATCTTTTTCAACTTATGCAATAGCTTTTTTAAATTACTTCACTTCACAGGATTTTAAAGTGGGTTTAAAAAATATTGTTGGGGATAAAAATATTTCTGAGCCAAGTGTGGATTTGGGTAACTTTAATAAAATTAAAAAGTGGTTGAAACAAATCTCAACTTTTTCTTTACTGTCATCTTGGAATTTTTCAGTACTTGTATATTAGTAGCTGTTTGTCTTATCACTTTGACCAGCTATAATGTGAACCCATGAATAGCCAGACATTGAATAAGGGCCTTAGAAACCTAGAGAATTAGAAAGCTGGACATAGAAAGTGAGGGCAGAAATTTTAACTTTTAGCTTTCTTCATGTTTCTGCTTAAGATTAGTCCTCGGCTACAATAAGTTCAAGAACAAGAGAAGATACTTTAAAAGGTGAACATAGGACCATTTGACGGTCCTTTCTTCTAGAGGTAACAGGTTTTTAAGGCAGATAATGACTTGATTATCTCTAAATTAAGGAGATAATTCTCAATTAACAGTGAAAAGTGTGGCTTTGACATAAGTAATCCATATCAGGAAAATCAGGTAGAGGCATTTTGACAAAGACTGCCAAGAGATGACAAATACTTGAACTAGAAAAGTAGTGCTAAAAGTCAAGAGAAGGTCATCATTCTGAGACAAATTTAAGAAATAACACTAAGAATGCTTTGGATGGTGGTGTGAGAGAAAGGGAGAAGGCAAAGATTATTCTGGTGTGTGTGTGTATGTGTGTGTGTGTGTGTGTGTGTGTGTGTGTGTGTGTGTGTGT
>NW_007178725.1:0-879 GCF_000164805.1 Carlito syrichta
ATAAAACATACGTGTGCAGGTATCTTTTTTATAGAGTGATTTGTGTTCTTCAGGGTATATTCCCAGTAGGGGGATTGCAGGGTCATATGGAAGGTCAATTTTTAGAGCTTTTAGGAATCGCCACACTGCTTTCCACAGAGGTTGCACTAGTTTACACTCCCACCAACAGTGTAGAAGTGTTCCCTTTTCACCACACCCTCTCCAGCAGACGTTATTTTTTGAGTTGTTGATAATTGTCATTCTGACTGGAGTTAGGTGGTATCTCAGTGTGGTTTTGATTTGCATCTCCCTGATGATTAGTGAGGTTGAGCATTTCTTCATGTGTTTGTTGGCTGCTCGAATGTCTTCTTTTGTGAAGTGTCTGTTCATATCTTTTGCCCATTTTATAATGGGGTTGTTTGTTCTCTTCTTTTCAGTACGCTTCAGTTCCTTGTAGATCCAGGATGTTAAGCCTTTGTCAGACCTAGAGTTGGCAAATACTTTTTCCCAGTCTGTAGGCTGTCTCCCTGCTCTCTTGATGGTTTCTTTGGCTTTGCAGAAGCTTGTCAGTTTAATAAGGTCCCATTTGTCTATCTTCTCTCTTAAGTCCTGTGGGTTTCGGGTTTTGTACAGGAATTGGATGCCAGTTCCGATTTCCATGAGAGTATTTCCTTCCTTTTCTAAGGTTCTTATGGTTTGAGGTTTTACATTTAGGTCTCTGATCCATTTGGAGTTAACCTTTGTGCATGGGGATAGATAGGGGTCCTGTTTCAATCTTCTGCATGTGGTCAGCCAATTTTCCCAGCACCATTTACTGAATAGGTTCTCCTCTCCCCATTGGTAGGTGGTGGGGGCTTTGTCGAAGATGAGTTGGTTGAGAAATTGAGGTTTTGCTTCTGG
>NW_007178726.1:0-370 GCF_000164805.1 Carlito syrichta
AGATAACAATTTATCTAGCTGCATAACTAGCTGACTTAGCTAATTAGCTAACTAGTTAGTCAACAGACATAAGTACCTGATTTAAAAAGTTAGCTAACTATTGAGCTACCTGAGTTAGTTAGTTGACTTAGCTAGCTAGCTGGTTGACCAGCTGACTTAGCTAGCTGACTTAACTAGTTGGCTAACGAGATAGCAAGAAGACTTATTGAGTTAGTTAATGAGTTAGCTACCTCCTTTTACTAGTTTTTAAATGAGTAAACTATCTGACTTAACTAGTTGTTTCACGAGTTAGCAAGATGATTTTACTGGTTGGTTGATGATTTGGCAGAATATTTAGCTGTTTTAACACGTTGGGTGACTACACGACGGA
>NW_007178727.1:0-727 GCF_000164805.1 Carlito syrichta
CCAGCTGGGTAGCTGGTTACATCAGCCAGTTAAGTCAGCTGGCCAGCAACCTGGCTAGGTAGGTAACTACCTAATTAAGTCAGCTGGCTAGGGGTCTGGCTTGCTAGTTAAGTCACCGAGTTAAGTGAGCTTTTTAGCTGGCTGACTAGCTAGGTGGCTAGGTAGTTAAACCAGCTGTCTAGCCGGTTGGCTATCTAGTTAAATCACCTAGTTAAATCTGGTGGTTACCCAGCTAGCTAGCTAGGTGTCTGATGAGTTAAGCATGCTGGTGAGCAGACTTGTCAGGTAGGTGGCCAGCTAGCCGCCTGAACAGCAGGGTGACTGTCTAGTTCAGTTGGCTGGCTCTCTGACTGTCAAGCCAGTCGAACGGCTATTTAACCTGACTGGCTAGACAGCTGGCCAGCCCACTAGCTAGCTAGCCTGCTGTCTAACCAGCTAGCCAGCCAGGTAGCTCGTTAGTTAATTCAGCTGGCTAGTCATCTATCCAACCATGTAGCTAGCTAATTAAATCAGTTGGCTAGGCAGCTAGCCAGTCAACTATCTCCTCAGCTCGTTAAGTCAGCTAACTAGCCAGCTAGCTGAATAAGTCAGCCAGTTTATCAGTTAGCTAGTTAAGTCAGCTAGCCAACTAACTAGCCAGTTAGCTTGCTAGTTAAGTCAGCTGGCTAGACAGCTAGACAGCTTGTTTTCTAGCTAGTTATGTCAGCTAGATAGCCAGCTAGCTAGT
>NW_007178728.1:0-791 GCF_000164805.1 Carlito syrichta
AACTAGCTAGCTAGCCAGCTTGTAAATCAAGTTAAGCAAATCAGCTAACCATTCAGCTAGCTGGTGAAGTCAGATGGCTAGTCAACTTGCTGGACCGCAAGCTAGTTAAGTCAGCTAGCTAGTCAGCTAAATAGTCAGACAGATAGTTGTCAGTAAGCCAATTAACAAGCCAGATAGCGAGCTAGTTATGTTAGCAAGCTAGAGAGTTAGATAGCTTGTTTGCTAGCTAGTTATGTCAGCTAGGTAGGCATCTAGCTAGCCATCTAGCTAGTTAAATCAGCTATAAAATCAGCTAGATAATTAGCTAACTAGTTGGGTAGCAATCAGCTATCTGGTCAGATAAATAGTGTGCTAACTCGCTTTTCATCAGGTCAGCTAATTAGTTGGCTTGCTCGCCTGTACACCGCTCAGCAAACTAGTCCGCTCACTCACCAGCCAACAGGTCAACTAAATTGTCAGCTCGCTCCCAGGCCAACAGGTCAGCTAACTATTCGTCTTGCTAGACAGTGGACTAGTCAAATCAGATCATCTGTTGGCTCGCAAGACGGCTGACTAACTAATGCAGCTCACATGTCAGGTCACTTGCTGGCACACTAGTTGAGTCAGCTCACCTGTCGGCTCATTCGCTGTCTGACTGGTTAACTCTTTTGACCATTCGGCTCACTCACTAGCCGACTAAAGTCAGCTGACCAGTCAGCTCACTCACTGGCTGACTAGTTAAATCAGCTGACAAGTTGGTTTCACTCGCTGGCCAAATAGTAAGTCAGCTGACCAGTCGGTTCACTTGCCGG
>NW_007178729.1:0-734 GCF_000164805.1 Carlito syrichta
CGTCAGCTAATTAGTTGGCTTGCTCGCCTGTACACCGCTCAGCAAACTAGTCCGCTCACTCACCAGCCAACAGGTCAACTAAATTGTCAGCTCGCTCCCAGGCCAACAGGTCAGCTAACTATTCGTCTTGCTAGACAGTGGACTAGTCAAATCAGATCATCTGTTGGCTCGCAAGACGGCTGACTAACTAATGCAGCTCACATGTCAGGTCACTTGCTGGCACACTAGTTGAGTCAGCTCACCTGTCGGCTCATTCGCTGTCTGACTGGTTAACTCTTTTGACCATTCGGCTCACTCACTAGCCGACTAAAGTCAGCTGACCAGTCAGCTCACTCACTGGCTGACTAGTTAAATCAGCTGACAAGTTGGTTCACTCGCTGGCCAAATAGTTAAGTCAGCTGACCAGTCGGTTCACTTGCCGGCCAACTACTTAAGTCAGTTCACCTGTGAGATCACTCACTGGCCTACTAGTTAAGTAAGGTAACCAGTCAGTCGACTAGCTGGCTAACTGTTTAAGTCAGCTAATCAATTGGTCAAATAGTCGGCCAACTTGTCAGCTGACAAGTTAGGTCTGCTAACTTGTGGGTAGTCTATTTAGGTCAGCTAACTAGTCGGCCAACTAGTCGGCCAACAAGTTAGTTCAGCCAATTAGCCAACCAAACAGTTAACTGAGCTAACTTGTGGGTCAACTTGTCAGTACAACTAATTAAGCCTGCTAACTAGTCGTCCAACTG
>NW_007178730.1:0-786 GCF_000164805.1 Carlito syrichta
GAGAAAGGATAAAGGTGAGACCTGAGAGTCTCACAGGAGCTAAAACCATGCTACTAAAATGAAAGCCCAGTTTGCAATCTATACTTTATGGGAACATCTTTCTGGAAAAACTATTTTTCTTCCCCAAATATCAAGGTGCACTTTCTGCCATAATGTTATCTTTACTCACAAAAGATTTTCTGAGGCCTCCTCCCTTCCTGTCCCCCACCAGTCAAGGATGGTGCTCTACATTCATCAGACTTCAGAATGACCTACTGAATGAATGAGGAGGGATGCATGGGCCACAGCTGCAAATGTCTGGGAAAAACAGAGGCAAGAAGTTAGCGGAGAGGAAGACAAGGTGGGCGACAGAGTGAGACTCCAACTCAAAAAAAAAAAAATGAAAACTTACTGTCCATTTTCTTCTTTATGATTAAAAAAAAGGTTATGGTTGAAAATCCTCTTGTGCCAGGGAACACTATAAAAACTATGCAATATTCAGGAAAGCACTATAAATATAGCTGTGAATTTGGACCAAAGATTTCCCTGTGATTACTGTATCAAAGTAAAAGCATTATTTTTATATCTTATTTCTATGGATGGTACAGTGACTTGACATGACACGTTGTTGTTCTGCCTGTCTAACATCCATGTCTTTTCCTTCGGAAGTTTATCCCTTTCCTGTAAGAGGACATGCTGGAGGGACAGTCAATGAAAGAGCCCCATATTCTCTTGACTGGGGAATGGACAAAGTTTAACTCAAGAATTAGGCTAACAAAACTTTCTCCTGAAAGTTGATGTGTGAGA
>NW_007178731.1:0-864 GCF_000164805.1 Carlito syrichta
AAACAGCAGGGACACCACAGATGCAGTGGGCTCAAGCTGCCTGTCAAAAAGGTTCCGATCAGATGAGTCAGGGTTGGGGCTGGGGTTAGGGTTAGGGCTGAAAACAGTCTCTGACTGGCTGACAACAAAGGCAGTTCCACTCATGGACACGTGAAGGCCGAAAGGAAAGGGCGAAGCAGGCCACAGCAACCGAGAGAAAGCCGACTGCAGTGCACGGCCGGCAAAGCGGAACGTGAGGCAACAAACATTCTGGGTAAATCTCAGAACATCTCCGGCCACTGACCATTTACAGATAACAGACCACAGTGGGATAGGAGCACAACAAGACATTGAAAACAAACACAAAACCATGTGGAAACTAAAGAGACTTCTGAATAATGCAGGGATCAAACATAAAATCATAATGGAACTCAAGTAGGCATAGCATAGAGCTCCTAGAAAGCCACGTTAGGGACGGGGCAAGATGGCGACGGCATAGGTGAACTTGTGAGATTCTCTGAACGTGAGTTCCCCAAAAAGGCTATCACTTCGCTACCCCCATCCCCCAGCCCACCACCAACCGCGCTGGGGGCAGGCCCGGGAACTTCAGTCCCACGCAAGGCCAGATATTGCGCCCCCGCCCCACTGCTGCCGTTCTACTCGTGTGTGGAAGTCTCCGGTCCCAGCCCCCTCCAGATCCCTCCCCGGCTGCATTGTCTCCAGCCCGGGCACCCGGCATCAAGCCGGCCGGTCAAACAGGGAGGCTCTGGGCACCCGCCCCCTCAAAGACGCTGGTTCCATATCTGGCTGAAGGCCTCTGTTGGATGCCATAGCCACTCTCGCTGTCTAGAGCCTGCACTTTGTAACTTTGGAGCTCTGGAACTC
>NW_007178732.1:0-1411 GCF_000164805.1 Carlito syrichta
ATACACGGACCCCCCATGCATCACTATGGAACTTACTTACCAAGCTTATACGTTCCTGAATACCACAAGGCTGAATTTACCCAGTCTTGCTGGTTATGTTATAACATCCAGCCCCCATATTATGAAGGAATTGCAGTAATGGGGAATCATACAACTGAGCGTAATTCCAGTTCTTGTAGATGGCAGCCAGCAACTCAGGGGCTCACTCTCCAATCGGTAACGGGCCAGGGACTATGCATAGGCCGCCCCCCACCAGAATTTCAGTCCTTATGCAACGCTACGCTGCCTGTAACCAGCTCAGACTATTACCTGCCCCCTGGAGACGGCTGGTGGGCCTGTACCACAGGTTTAACTCCTTGCTTCCATGGACAGGTCCTAAGCCAAACCAGGGGGGGCTTTTGTGTGTTAGTCCAACTGCTCCCTAAAATCCTCTACCACACTGATGAAGACATACTCCACTGGTATAGCAACAGTACCCACCAGAGAAAGAGGAGGGAGCCAGTCACCGCCATTACCCTGGCAGTCCTCTTTGGACTCGGACTGGCAGGAACAGGAACAGGTATAGCCTCCCTAGCAGCGCAGAGCCACCAGTATGATGGCCTCAGAGCTGCTATAGATCAAGACATTGAAAGAATAGAGACATCCATTTCTCATCTTCAAGATTCCTTAACCTCCTTATCTGAAGTGGTCTTGCAGAATCGTATTCTGCAATTAGTATTCCTGCATCAGGGTGGACTGTGTGCTGCACTAGGAGAAGAGTGCTGCTTCTATGCAGACCATTCGGGTGTCGTTAAGGAATCCATGGCCAAGATCCGCGAAGGTTTAGCCAAACGGAAATTAGAACGAGAACAGAGACAAGGATGGCTTCAAAACTGGTTAAACTACTCACCTTGGTTAACTACATTATTGTCTGCTTTAATAGGCCCCGTGATCATACTCTTGTTGTTGCTAACCTTCGGTCCATGTATTATAAACAAACTAATAACTTTTGTACACGCCAGAATAAACGCTGTGCACGTTATGGTCCTCAAACAACAATATCAACAGGTATCCCTAGACAACTCAGCATGTTAAAGGAATCTAAGATTAGATTCACCCTACCCTCATGAGAAGGGGGGGAATGAGAGGACAACAATAGATTTAGGTTAAGAGCATGCTATTGAGAGACCCAAGAAACCAAGAAACTTATTTGCTGTAAAAGCAGCGTTTAGTTCACTATATTTCATATATCCCCACCTCATGTTTACTATATATTTTGTGTATTCCTACCTCATGTATTTTATGGCTACCTCATGTATTTTATGAAATCTTAGTACTTTGAATCCTACCTCAGACCCCGTAGAATTAGGCATATGTCGGGTTTTAAGCAGTGTTTGTATTTAGAATCCTCGGGTTAAGCATTGTCAAACCG
>NW_007178733.1:0-597 GCF_000164805.1 Carlito syrichta
GGACCCCAAAGAGGACAGCTGGAGTCACCTGAAAGACCCTCCCTGTAGGGAGGTCCTGGCTCAGGGGTGTGTCTCTATTGGGGCACCAGCCCTCCACCCACTTCTTTGCGGAGGGTGGACCTGCTAGCTTCCCACAGGTGCCACCTCAGAGAAAGGAAGGGTATGACTCTGAAACTTTAGGGGGTGCAGAGAAAGTTGGGTGACACATGCCTGTCTCTTCGGCAATCAGGGAGGCTGAGATGGGATGATGGCCAGAAACCATAAGCTCGAGACCATGCTAGTGACCAAAGCAAGCCACCATCACGACCCCAAGCAAAATGCAGAAAACATTGCTTGAGGGCAGGCCTTGGTGGGAGGATTGCCTTTGGCACAAAGTTCAAGACCAGGCAGGAAGACCAGGATGTCGGCCAAATAGAAAGTTGGTGATTGCAGCAGTTTGGGAGGCTTAAGCCGAGAGGATGGCCAGAGTTGGGTGGTTTGAGAGCAGCCTGAGCAAACTAATGAGTAAGGAAAAAGAAAGAAAGAAAGAAAGAAAGAAAGAAAGAAAGAAAGAAAGAAAGAAAGAAAGAAAGAAAGAAAGAAAGAAAGAAGAATCCA
>NW_007178734.1:0-315 GCF_000164805.1 Carlito syrichta
TTTTCGTCTGGGAAGAAGGTTGATATAGTCCCGGTTTAGATATAACTTGAGAGAAATTTACTATAAGGAAACAACAAAGACTTGTTGCAGCTGGTAGGGCTGCTATCTGGGGGTTATCAAGCAGTGAGGGGGGGTGAAAAGGCTGGAGTTTGGGATTAGGCACCGTGGCCTTTGGCACCAGCCCTTCCTCCAAAGACAAAAGAGAAAGGCTGGAGACGGGAGTCAGGTGACCCGGCTGGAGACGCCAGCCCTTCTTTCCCAGGTAAAGGTGGAGGGTGAGAAGGAGGAGAAACTGATGGAGAGTGGAATAGCAAA
>NW_007178734.1:821-13038 GCF_000164805.1 Carlito syrichta
AGGGGAGAGAGAAAGTGTAGTGAGATTATTTAAGAGGCATTTAAGAGGGGAATCAGCCGGCAGGGATGACGAGCCTCCCATGGTGAGACAGGTGAACTAAACGGGGCATCCCCCAAAGAGTCGGCTGTCCAAGAAGTGTGGCTGTGGCAAAGCCTGTTGTCACAGGGGTTTGGCACAACCAGGGTTCTCCTGGAGAACCGAGGGGGTCAAGGCACCTAGCGCAAGGATTTTTGAACCAGACAGAAAGCACTTGACCGGGCGGCAGGTGGGAGCATGTTCGAGATTCCTGCTGGTCGAATAGAGCTTAATGTGGGGCAACAAACATGGAGCCTCCAAGGCTCCCTGTTACCCGACAGATATATGAGTCCTTCAGAATCCGCTGTGGGCCAGCAGACGTGGGACCCCCAGGGTCTGCTGCAGCCCGACAGGAGTGGGGAGAGAGAGAGAGAGAGTTTTATGGAAGCTGCTGTGGGTTAGCAGACGTGGGACCCTTGGGGCCTGCTGCAGCCCAGCGGCTGCGGGAGTTTTAAGGTTTAAGAGATGAAAGAAAGAGGAAGCCTTTAGGGTCCGCTGTGGCCATGAAGGCCGAGGCGGGGTGCATTCCCCCTCACCCTGGGGCCGGAGGGGCTGTCAGACGATCAACGTTCAGTTCCCTCCGGGGATCCCAGGCAAGTTTCAGGCTTCCGTGTCTGGGGAACTCACCTATCCAACAACCACTGGTGGATGCAGTTCACAGTTCAAAATGGTGGGGAAGGTCCGGGAGGGCTGGAGTGGCCACTGGCGCCAGGTCGGGGGTCCTGCCTACAGGGATAGACCCGCACAAGGGCGGGAGAGCACCCGATCCAAGTCACAGCACCAATGAAAGAAGTTCGGCACCAGTAACAACTCCTCACCGGTTTAAGGCCAAGAGATTTATTAAAGCGGTGGTTATAAGGGAAAAAGGGAAAGGGTCTATGGAGAGAGAGAGAGAGAGAAAGAGAGAGAGAGGAAGTGGGAGAGAGGCAGGGAGAGAGCTGCAGAAAGGGAGAGAGCGACAGAGAGAGAGAGAAAGAGAGACCGAGAGAGAGAGATATGCAGGGAGAGGGCTGTATTTACTAGCCTGACAGGGGCCGGAAGGGGCTGTGCTAGGTTCTTATTGGAGGAGCGGCATGGGAGCAGGGTGGGGCCGATGCCATGTTATAGTCCTATTGGACGCATAACAAAGCTGACTGAGGATTGGAGGCTTGCAGGTTTGAACTTCGCGCACACAGGGAATTGTGCACACAGAAGCCGGGACCTGGGGCCTTTGTTGTCTGGTGTGTCCTCACCATGCTCGGCGCCATTCTGGGAGCTGCCCCTCTGGTTGCTTCCTACACCCTTCACTGTGACCAGGGGGATGGAACGTGAAGACTGGGCAAGCCCAGATTAAATGGCCACCTGTGGAAAAAGTGGGGATGGGTGTCAGCCACACTTTAACCCCATGAATGAAGAGTAGAGGACAGGGCCTTCTCCAGAAGACAGTTAAGTAGCCATTGCCAGAACAAGAGGATAACAAGTTTAGGCAGGCAGAAACAACAGATAGCCACTGAATGATCTTAGATTTTGTGTGCATGTTTGGGTGAGGATAGCCACTACCTAAGGCTTCCTCTGATAAGAACTGCCTTCTAAATAATTCTGGAACCATATGACCGGGGGGGGAGGAGGGACTCTTTGTGAAGACTCTTGAGACCCAAGGAAGGGGAACCACCTAGGGGATAAAGCATGTCCTCAGAGGACCTGATGTATATTTCTGGGCACCTGGCTGCCCACAGAGAGGGATGAGACAAACAGCCCGTGTACCAACCAAGTTTTCATGTAGCTCATCACCAGTTATGGAGGCTATAGTTCAGGGTTAAGTGAGACAACAGTATGCTCAGACAGTTTATTTTTTCATCATACATGAGTTGGGAGCCTGCCACATGCCAGACACCATGCTTAAAGCTGTGGTGGGCTGGGCCTAGCCAGTATGGGCAATGAAGCCTTCTGGAGAATAGGCTTGGGCAGGGGGTTTTGAGAGTACAGTTCTATGAGACTTAAGGTTTTGGTCCAGAAAGAGGAAATGGTAGACTGCTACCTCAGGAGGCTGGAGACAAGACATCAGTTCTCCTAGCTTCCAGAATCAAGACGTAGATGTAACAGCAAGGCCAAGATCACATGAAATGATGTGGCTCAGATCTTGGGTTTTGGGGTGCTTAAGTACCTCCCTTGCTTCTATAAGATGGTCTTCACTGAAGCATAGGTCATTAAAACAGCAGAAATGCTATAATGTTGTTCTGACCATGGACGTATGAATTGTTTCATGTATTTTGTCTAGTTGTTTAGACAAAACACTCTAGTTGGCACTAGTATCAGTGCCCTTTAGCCTTGTAGTTCTGAGACCACATATCTACCCTGCCAGGTCTAGCTCAAGTACCACCTACTCCAGAAAGCCTCTTCAGAACCCCCAATTACATTTTTTCCCCCATTCCCATAGAACTTTGACCTCCTTCATAGCTTATTCTGAAGTCCTCCTTGTAGTACTGGTAATAATGATAGTAATAATGATCAATGATGAGGATGACAATGATGATAGTAACAATACAAATATCATTTACAAACATGCCCTATCTGCCAGGAATTTTACATGTGTTATTTGATTCAGTCCTCACCATGCCACTGAGGTAGGCACTGTTACCATCCTCACTTCACTAAGAGAAAAACTGAGGCACAAAGACCACAGAGGCTAGGTTGCTTGTTCAAGAAATGCAGCTGACATTTATGTCTGGGTCTTGGCTCCTCATAGGTTGAGCCAAGCTGGGATTTTGAATCCAGACATTCTGACTCCAGAGTGCTGTTTTTAACCTCACCATACTGCACCTATTGTTGGTGACTGTCTTCCCAAAAGGCCAAAGTTCCTGAGGGAAAGACTCTAGTCTTGCCCACCTCTCCATTCCCATACCGCCTAGGCTGCTGTTCAGCACCTTTCAGGTATTTGGCAAACTCTCCCTGAATTGAATGTCTAGAGCAGTAACCCAGACCCTGAGATAGAGATGGAGTTGTTTACATGAAATCTTCTCTTCCAGGCTCATCCTTTCCTGGACTGACACTAATAGCTCATGTAAACAATATTAATCTTTTGGAATAGCCAGCGCCTCAGCAGAGGGACCGCCAGGATCTCAGAGCACGTTCTATGTGTCCATGAGACTTGACTGCTGCTTCTTGGCCCAGTGTGGCCCTTCTGTCATTTCATTCCATTTATCATTCATGGAACTGGTGATTTGCCACTGTTAAAAACACGTCTGTTTTCAGTGTTAGTACAGCCTTGGAGAGAATTATGCAGGGCTTTCACTGGGGCCAGGTGGCCACAGCTGTGCACTGAGGATGACAGTCTAGTTCACAGGCTCATTGCATGAAGGGTTAAGCCGTGGGTTCATGACAGAGGCCCAACTCAAGCTGGCTTCTATCATGAACCCATGGCTTAACCCTTCATGAAATGGGCAAAGGATGCACTGTCTCATGCTACTCAGGTGAGGCTGCTTTCTCCCTTTCTGTCTCTCATTTCTTGGATTCTCTCCATATTGATCCAACATCTCTTTCTGCTGATGACTCTCCCCTTGCAGGGCAGGTAGTGTACGCATTGCCTTGCCCAGCTGCAGGTTTAGCATCATCTAACTCAGCAATACCAAAAGAAAGAGTACTTCTCCATCCAGATGGGAAGCCAGATGGACTCTGATTGGCCCAGCTCTGGTCATGAGGCTAATCTTGGGCCAGTGACTACTGCCTGTGGGAAGGAAGACCAGGTCTGTGTTTTTGCCCATTCTTTGGCCCAACAGGTAGAGTGGCGTGATTGACAACTGCTCCAGAAACATGTGGCACGGGAAGTGGGGAGTTCACTTGCAGAAGCAGGTTGCTGTTGCAGGATGGAAGGGTTTTTAGGCAGAACAAAACAACTGACACCCCCTACAAACCCAAAGGACCTGAGGACTCTGGAGGGGCCACTCTGTTGATGGTCACAGCAGATGGGATATCAAAGCTGGGGTCTGCATCTAGGATGCTGGAGCCTTCAGATGAGAATGATGTTGCAGCTGCCCAAGGACTCTTTTTCTTTTTTAGCAGGAGGATCTCTGGCCTTCTGGGTCCCCCACACTCTCTCTGGCCTACCACTCAGTTTATAAAACACTCAGCCAGTCTCTGGCCTCCCTGTGAGAAGAGGCTACCATATTAAATTTTTTTAATTAAAATTATTTTTGAGATAAATTTAGATTCACATGCATTTGTAAGAAGTAATTCAGAAAGGTCACTTGTACATTTTGCCAATTTTCCCCCAATGGTAACATTTTGTAAAACTATAGTACAATATCACAAGCAGGGTATTGACATTGATACAAAAATAAAATCAAACCTCCAAAAGCTTGGCTTTTTACGCGGTTTTTTTGTTTGTTTGTTTGTTGGAAACCTTCTCTCCATATGGGAAGCAAGAACTCAAAGGTGAGGTAACTTCACCGTTATAACCAAGAAACAATAATTACCAGGAAACTTGACTCAAAGTTGAAAACAAGCTGAACTAATATGTGGAGAATCCAGGTTGCAACCCCCTTATGAAAGAGCTCGAGGCCACACTAAGCAATTTGCCAGTGAAAGCCAACACCAGAGCTTGGATCCTTTCCCTGAGTTTCATAAACTCTTTTGTTGCTGTCTTGGTGATGTCTGGGCGTCACTCCCATGTAGCCACTCCTGTGGAAGTGTTGACTCTCTGTCACTCCCTTTTGTGGTTCTTGTAGACAGTTCATTCAACAAACAGAACCAAGCCCACATTAGATGAACACACTTGACCTCCCAATTGTCCTTCCACCCAGGGGTGACATTCAAAATACATGGCAAGGGTACTACAGAATTAAAACCAATGCCAGGGCCCTCCTTGGTCAAGTGCTAACCCTTTAGGTGTCGGGCTGTGGCAAGATCTGAGACTCTCAGAAGGGCCCAGGGCAGCTGAGATTATAGAGCATTCTTAGGGAACTAAGAGTAATAGCTGTTCATAAACAAGTCTGGACTCATTTTAATATCCTGACAACCAATGCAGCTCCACTGGCTACATGACAGCTCTGCTCCTTGATAGCTGAATTGTCTCCTCATTCACAGCAGGGACCATGCACGTGTGCCTCGGTGTTCTAGTGCTGAGTGCTCAGCACTCTGAGTAAGTACGCAGCAAATATTTGTTGAATTGGTATACACGTGGGAAATCTCACATATGCCAAGAAAGCACCTCTGGCCACCTTAGCTGACTTGTCGGACCAGACATATGCATGAACACAGATGAAGCACAAAGAGGAGGAGATAGCAAAGACTCAGTGCTGGGAAGCCAGCCTTCAACTTTCTTCCTTCCTTCACCCCTTCTTTTTCATTTTCACATTGTTCTTCAGCTTTGAAATTGGGCATTGTTCTAAGCAGTTGGGATAGAGCAATAAATCTGGCACAGAAGATTACTGTTCCCATTTTCCATTCTGGAAAACAGAGCAAAAGGAAGTACAGGAGCTATCAGGGAAGGCAGCATGGAGGAAGGACTTATAAAATGAACAGAATTTGGGTACTGGGAGCAAAGCAAAAACGTGCTAGCAAGTGGAGGCGGCAGTATGAGTGCTGGGATGGAGTTGGGAAAAAACAAGAAGGAAGACTATGAAGGCAGCTGGACTGGCTGGGAGCCGGTGCCTTGAGAAGCAGCAAGGCAGTGGAGAGAGGTGCACATGTGAAAGTCGTAATCCCAGAGTCCCAAGAGTCAGGATCCAGGGCAGGAGAAAGGCATGTAGACAGTTGTCAGATAATGTGATCTGAACTCAAGAAGCTCTAAGCACAGGGAATGTGCTTGGCATTTGGGGCTGAGGAGGAGGAGCAAGCCAGCGAAACCAGAAGAGGGGGTGGACCCAGATTGGGATGGGCACTCAGTGCCTTGAGAAGGAGGCAAAGAATCACTCACAGATTTATGAGCATGGGAGTATCGAGATAAGCATGGTGCTTCACAAAGATCATTCTGGCTATTATGTGAGAAATGACCGAGAAGGGCAGAGCCATTGGACAAAGTGATCACATGGGAGATGGCTGAGGTCATTCAGGCAAATTACGGGGACAGCCAGGCTAGGGGTGTGGCTACAGGATGAAGCTACAACAGGTGGCTCTTGTATGTAGGAGGTGAGAAAGAGGGAGGGGCTTGGAAGGACTGCAGTTGCTAACTTGAGGGATGGAGTGAATTGGGATGACATAAACCAGGATTGGGGACAACGAATGCTCCACCAGTGCTGCGTGGTGCAGGCAGTGGTATTGGGTGACACTGGAAGGGAGGAAGAAGAGAGCTGCATTTCAGACATGTTGACTTAGAAGTGCCCTCCAGCCTCCTGCTGGGATTTTCCTTGAGCACCTGCTGATTGGATGGGCATTCCCCAGGCACAGGATGAACGTGGGAAAGAGAACCACAGATTCCGCCCTTCAGGAACCCAAGCGTGGGGAAGAGAAGGGGCCATGTAAGCAGTTTCAGATTGGTGATATGCTTTGCCGATATTATGAGCTATGATGCTGTGACTTCTACCTGGGGTCCTCAAGTCCTTCCTCCTGGAGACTGTCTCCAGAAAAACACATTTTATATGTTCCTGACGTCCCCAGCCTCCCAGCCCCAATTAATGTATCATGGGCCTGGGAAATTTTCACCCAAGATGTTACTTCTGCTGGGAGCATCTGGCAACATCTTTAATTTTATTTGGTTTCTTCTTTTCTTCCCAAGGAACATCCTGAAGAGAGCAGATGGCAATAAGAAAGGGCAGATCAATGCTAAGAAAAGCGGCCTGATTTGCCCTTGGATTCTCAGATGTGTGTTCTCTCTTCTGGAGAGTGGTTGTGAGAAGAAAGCTCCTAAGGCTTATTATTTGTGTGTCCCAAATATCTCTGGGGATTCAGAGTTTATTTGTTTGACTTGTTTACTCCAGCTATATTTCCAGACTTTAGTGCAGAGCCAGACCCACTGCAGATGCTCCCAAAATCCATGTATTTATTCAACTAATATTTATTAAATGCCAACTATGTGCTAGGCACTGTTCTGGGCACTAGGGATTCCACAGTCAACAAAAAGAACAAAAACCGTGTGCCTTCATACTGATTACATTCTAGTCATTTTGTCCACTGGTTAGTTAGCAATCAAATTTTTAGTCACTACTGTATGCCAGGCAGTGTTTCAGTTGCTGGGGATAAAGCATGGTGGTAAGCAATTGGACATGTTCCTGTCTGCAGGCACTTACATTCCAGTGGTGACACAGCATTCCATTGGGCCTGCACATTCATTGAGATTCCTTTTTTACAAGCCATGGAAATGGTCACAGGTTACCTTAGGCAAAGGTCAATCGACTGTTAGGTGTGGTAGCAGAAGAGAGAGAATGTGGTAGACACTGTTGATCGTCTGATACCAAAACCATCTCTCTCACCATGTTTTTCTTTGATGGTAGAGTCCTAAGTATATACATGCGTTCCAGAATTAATCAATCTTGATACAGTTAACCCTTTGAACTTTTAGTCATGTGAGATAAAAACAATCTTCATATTATTTTCAGAATGATGTTATTTACAACCACAAGCAGCCTAACTGATGTGTTAAAACAAAGTTTAAGAAATAGGCAGGAACCATGAAAGTTTGGGAGGACCAAGGAGCAGGATGTAGAAAGCCGAGCATGCTTATGAGCCAAATTAATTATCCTTCCACCCAGAACATACAAGATAGGTTTTCACAATTAAAAATATAGTTGTAATTAAGGGAGAAAGTTGGTCCTGGGAGACAAAATTGAGCAGATGTGTATTATACTCTGTAAAGCAAAGTTAGGAAGGTGCTCTGGGTAACTCCTGGCCTCTGGAGATAGTGCATTGTGGTGGGAAGAAGACTACATCAGAAGGGCTAACTTTTTTTAAAAATTTGCTTAAAACAGACCTCCCTTTTGGGCGTGTACAATTCTGAGTGTTAACATAAAGACACACTACTATAGTCAAAATACAGACAAATTCCATCATCCCAGAAGTTCCCATACGCTGCCCCTTTGTTTTAAAATTCTACTCTTATCCCTCTGATCTGTTCTCTAGCCTTATGATTTTGCTTTCCATATACACGGAATCACATGGTATGCAACTTTTCCCTCCACCTTTTCTCACTCAGTGTAATGCCCTTGATGCTGCTGTGTATATCAACAGTTTGCTCCTTTTTATTGTTGACCAGTATTCCATTGTATGGATGTACCAATATTACTTTATCCACTCATCCACTGAAGGATATTTAGGTTGTTTCAACTAAAAGTTTGCCCACTTGGGGGCAATTATAAATAAAACTGTTACAAACATTCACATAGAGGATTTTGTCTGAAGACAAGTGTCTATTTCTCTAGGGTAAATAACTAAGAGTAGAATTACTGGATCAGCTATTAAGTGTATGTTTAACTTTAGAAGAAGCTGCCAAAACTGTTTTCCAGAGTGGCTGAACTACTTGGCACTTCAACCAGCAAAGTATAAGAGTTTTTTGCTACACATCCTTGGCAGCATTTGGTATCTTCAGGTTGTTGTTGTTGTTTTTCAAATTTATTCTAATAGGGGTATAGTAATGTCACACTGTGGTTTTAATTTGCATTTCCCTAATGACTAATGATGTTGATCGTCTTTTCATGTGCTTATTTGCTATCTACATATTTTCTTTGTGAAGTATGTTCAAATATTTGCCTACTTTTTAATTAAGTTTTTTCCCTTATTCTTGAGTTTTGAGTTCTTTGTATCTTCTGGATACAAATGCTTATGTAATTTGTAAATAACTTCTCCCATTCTGTGATTTGTCTTCTCAGTCTCTTAACAGTATCTTTTGCAGAGCCAAAGTTTTTCATTTTAATGAAGTCCAATTTATTAATTTTTTAAAATGAATTTTTCTTTAGGTATGTAAAGTCTAAAATCTCTTTGTCTAACTCAAGGTCACAAAAATTTTCTACCATGTATTCTTTTATATTTCACATGTAGGTATATGGTAAATTTTGAGTTAATTTTTGCATAAGGTGGGAGATATATATCAATGTCCTTTCTTCTCCTTCCTTTCTTTTTAATAAAATTTTGTTCTTTTTTTTCCCCTTCCTTTCTTCCTTTGGCATAGGGTTGTTCAATTGCTCCTACACCATTTGTAGAAAAGATTATTCTTTCTCCATTGCATTGCCTTTGCACCTTTTGCAAAAATCAATAGATTGTATTTGTGTGGGTTTATCGCTGAACTTTCCATTCTGTTCCATTGACCTATGTGTCTATCTTTTGACCAATACCATACCATCTAGATTGCTGTAGCTTTAAAATAAGTATTAAAATCTGATAGTACACAATTCTCCAATGTTGTTCTTTTTTAAAGATTTTTTTTGTCTACTCTAGCTCTTTTGCCTTTCCATACAAATCTTAGAATTAATTTGTCTAAATCAATAAAAATTCCTGCTGTGATTTTGATTGGAATTGCATTAAATATCTGGATCAGTTCGGGAGAGAATTGGTGTCTTAGCTATGTTGAGTTTTCCAATACATAAGCACAGCATGTCTCTTCAATTATTTAGATCTTCTTTGAGTATTTCCATCATCATTTTGTAATTCTCAGCATACAGACCTTACACACATCTTTGTTAGATTTATACCTATGCAGCTATTTTTTGGAGATACTATACATGTTATTTTTTAGTATTTTAACTTTCTACTTCCCATTTCTGGCATGTAGAAATACAACTGATTTTTTTGGTATGTTAACCTTGGATGTCCTGACCTTGCTAAGCTCATTAATAGTTCTAATTTTAGTTTTTGCTTAAAAAAAAAAAGAATTATTTGAGATTGTCTATGTATATAATCATGCTATCTACGAATAGAGACAATTTTACTTTCTTTCCAATCTCTGTGTCTTATTTGGTTTTGGCCTTATTGCCAAGTGGGACTTTTCATTACAAGGTTGAATTGGAATCCTGTGAGTGAATGTCTTTTCCTTGTTCCCTCAAGCTGTAGGGAACAAGGAAATGCACACATTCTTTTCACCATTAGATGTGGTGTTGGCTATAGGTGTTTTATGGATGTCCTATATCAGGTTAAGGAAATTCCCTTTTATTTCCAGTTTGCTGAGCTTTTAACATGGATGGATTTTTTTTTAATGCTTTTCTAGATCAATTAGTATGACCATGTGGCTTTTCTTCTTCAATTTGTTAATGTGGAAGATTATAGTGACTAATTTTCAAATGTTGAACCAACTTTGCCTTCCTGGGACACAATACATCTGGCTATGATAGATTATTTTATATATTCCTGGACTGGATTTGCTAACATTTTGTTGAGGATTTTTGTGTCCCTATCCATGAGATAATGGCCTGTATTTTTCCTGCACTCTCCTTTTCTGGTTTTGGAATCAAGGTAATGCTGGCCTTGTAAAATAAGCCAGAAGCATTTCCTCCTCTTCTATTTTCTGGAAAAACCTGTGTAGAGAATTTTCTTTAAATGTTTGACAGAATTCACACACACACAAAAATTAGGCTTGGAGTTTTCTCTTTCAGAAGGTTTTAAGCTTCCAATTTCTTTATAGATAATGGACACTTAGATTATTTATTTTGGAAGAGTTTGGTAATTTGAGGCATTCAAGAAATTGAATGACTTTATCTAAGCTGTCAAATTTGCATATATAAAGCTGTTTATGGTATTCCCTTGCTAAACTTTTAACATCTGTGTTTTCTCTCTTTCATTCCAAATAATGAAATTCTCTCTTTCATTCCAAATAATGTTAATTTGTGTCTTTTCTATTTCTTTGAGAGTGTGTCTAGAAGTTTATCAATTGTATTGATTTTTTCAAAGAATCAACTTTTTTCATTGATTTCTCTATTTTTTTGTTTTTAATTTGATTGATTTCCATTTTTTTCATTGTTTCCCTTTCCTTTGGCTTGCTTTGGGTTTATTTTCCTCCTTTGTAGTTTTTTTAAAGTTAAAATGATAGGTTGTTGATATAAAACCTTTTTAAAAATATAGCCATTTAATGGTGTATATTCCTCATTAAGCATAGCTTTAACTGCATCTTATAAATTAAACATGTTGAATTTTATATTGTTTATCCAAACTATTATTTTTTCTTGAGATTTCCTTTTAACCCATAGATCATTTAGTAATGTGTTGTTTAATTTCCAAGTATTAGAGGACTTTTTTTCAGATACCTGTGTTACTGATTTCTAGTTTAATTCCAAGAGAAACTTAATTTTGAGTCTCATACCCTCCAGATTAAGGTAGAAACTTGGGCTAGCTTTGGGGATAGTTATAGCAAAATTCCTAGAAATGTTCATACCCTTTGACCCAACATTTCCTTTTCTCTGCTCATATCCTAAGAAAATATTTGTGAAAGCACAGACACATTTTTTTTCTTTTTGCAATTCCCTCAAATTTGAAGAAACCTAACAACAGGGATATAGTTAGCTAAATTCTTGTAATCCAAACAGTGGAATATTATGCAGCCATTAAAACCTATCCCGAGAAACAAGGTGGTATGCCATGGAAAAGAGATAATGATGCATGATTAAGTTCTCAGTTACCTATCAACTACCCTTTGGAACATAACCTCAATAAAATAACAAACTTTGCCTCTCTTTTGTTAGTGCCACAGTAAATATTCAGAAATACGTTAGTAAATAGATAAGAAAAAGAAAAGTATATTTCCCCACCTAATTTTTCAGATGTACATATGTGTGTACATACAATAACGTACACATATATAAACTCCACATTCTTGCTTGTTCTTAAGTTTCCCAAACACCGAAGGACACGGTCTGCCACAGCAATACATGATCTGGAAATGTAATGGCTTTTCAAAAGCATTGGGCACCAGAGCCACTTGTTCTGTGCTACTCTCTAGCTTTCATAAAACCACGTCATAGTGCCCTCAGAAATCCCCTGCAGGCTTCAGTGAAGATAAAATGGGTTTGAAATGAGCCAATGGAGACTTTGGTAGTGTCACTGTGTGAATCAGGTACACTGATGACTCCTTCTGAGAGTCACTGGCCTCACTGAGACATAGAGATGAATGGGCATTAAAGGTGACATTACTAATGGATGATGAGCACCATGTGTCTGGAAAACAGAAAGGGCTCAGTACAGGGGATTTGTCGTCTAACCACCTGGTGACAGCGGTGCTCTCGATTCTCTTCTTTTTTTTTTTTTTTTT
>NW_007178735.1:0-822 GCF_000164805.1 Carlito syrichta
CTGCATCCCCATGACCCAGGACCAAGCACAGAGACTGGCACTAAGGCAGTGTGAAAGGACTTGTCCCTGCACTTAGACTCTGCAAATGATCTCTGTGTACTGGGCTCTAGCAGTTTGTCAGCAACTTACTTGTCAAGCGAGCCTCCAGCTGCTTCAGTGAAAAGTGTGATTGTATCCATTTGGACTCATTCAGTTTCAAGCAATCAAATGACTAATCATGACCTAAGCAGAAAAGTGACTCCATTGTCCCATACACAAAGCCTAAATTTGTGCAGATCAGAGTTTGGTGCAGGGGCTCCAGAGTGTCACCACTGCTCAGACCTATTCTATGCTCCTTCTCTGTGATCCTTAGCTTGTTGGTGTTGCCTTCTGGTTTCAAGGTGGCTGCTGCAGCTCCCCAAAATCACATCCTAACACAAACACATTCAAGTGGGGAGAAAGGCCAGCAGAAGGAAAAGGATTCCTCTATATCTGATAGGGCACTTCCTCCTGGGAATCCCTCAGCAAACCTTGGCCCCAGGCCTGGACACATCCCGGTCTGTGGCAGTCCTTAGCTGCGCCTGTAACCCCTTCTTCTGGAAATGTGGGAAGTGATATTTTCCTCACTCATTTGAGTCTGGGTGTGATCATGCAATATTTGAAGCAGTAACATGTGAGCACAGGAGCACATATCAAATCCAAGAGCAGCCTTTAAGGCTGGTGTCCCACCAGCAACTTCCTTTGCTCTGCACTGACTACCCAGATGCTTGAGTTGAGTGAAGAACTCTCATCATCCTGGGACCCCTGGCTTGTAGAGTGAGGAGAAAAGTGCGCACTCTCACT
>NW_007178736.1:0-1014 GCF_000164805.1 Carlito syrichta
TCAGTGAAAAGTGTGATGTATCATTTGGACTCATTCAGTTTCAATCAATCAAATGACTAATCATGACCTAAGCAGAAAAGTGACTCCATTGTCCCATACACAAAGCCTAAATTTGTGCAGATCAGAGTTTGGTGCAGGGGCTCCAGAGTGTCACCACTGCTCAGACCTATTCTATGCTCCTTCTCTGTGATCCTTAGCTTGTTGGTGTTGCCTTCTGGTTTCAAGGTGGCTGCTGCAGCTCCCCAAAATCACATCCTAACACAAACACATTCAAGTGGGGAGAAAGGCTAGCAGAAGAAAAAGGATTCCTCTATATCTGATAGGGCACTTCCTCCCAGGAATCCCTTAGCAGACCTTGGCCCCAGGCCTGGACACATCCCGGTCTGTGGCAGTCCTTAGCTGCGCCTGTAACCCCTTCTTCTGGAAATGTGGGAAGTGATATTTTCCTCACTCATTTGAGGCTGGGTGTGATCATGCAATATTTGAAGCAGTAACATGTGAGCACAGGAGCACATGTCAAATCCAAGAGCAGCGTTTAAGGCTGGTGTCGCACCAGCAACTTCCTTTGCTCTGCACTGACTACCCAGATGCTTGAGTTGAGTGAAGACCGCTCATCATCCTGGGACCCCTGACTGGGAGAGTGAGGAGAAAAAGTGCGCACTCTCACTAATTATCAGAGAAATGCAAATTAAAATCACATTGAGATACCACTTAACCCCAGTAAGAATGATCATCATTAATAAAACAAACAACAATAAGTGCTGGCTAGGATGAGGAAAAAAAGGAACCCTTCTACACTGCTGGTGGGAATGCAAACTAGTAAAATTTCTTTGGAAGACAATGTGACAATTTCTAAAAGACTAGAAATTGACCCCTACTGAGACTATATGTGGAGGACTCAAACCATTCTACCAAAAAGATACCTGCACAGGCTTGTTTGTTGCAGCTCTTTCACAGTAGCAAAAATATGAAACAGTCATGCTGCCCATTGAAGCTGGACTTGTTTAAAAAAAT
>NW_007178737.1:0-819 GCF_000164805.1 Carlito syrichta
TGGAGGAACTCAAACCATTCTACCAAAAAGATACCTGCACAGGCTTGTTTGTTGCAGCTCTATCCACAGTATCAAAAATATGAAACCAGTCATGCTGCCCATTGAAACTGGACTTGTTTAAAAAAATGTGGTGTGTATACACAATGGAATATTATGTAGCCATAAAAGACAAACATATGGACTTCACAGCAACTTGGATGGATTTAGGGTCTATCATACTCAGTGATTCATCACAGAAACAAAGAACAGAGTACTAAATGTTCTCACTCATAAGTGGACCTTGAACTATCATCATAATACTATAGGAAAGGGATTGGCAATAGTGGGAAACTGCCAGGAAGGGGGCATGGGATTGGCAGTTGAGGGAAACTGCCAGAGGAGAGAGGGCACACCTCACCAACAAGGATACCTGCATAATGAATATTTATATACCTAACCCTGAATTGTACTCCTCATCTTTCAAATAAAATAATAAAATAAAATAAGACTCCATGTGTAAGGGTGATCACATATCTCTGGTTTTTTCACTTAACAGTTTCACTGAACATAACTGCAAGTTCACCCCTATTGTTACCAATGGCAGCATTTCACTCTTGTGTATGGAGAAATAGTACTCTGTTGTATATATCTGCCCCATTTTTTTATCCACTCATGGATTGATGAATTCTTTTGTTGATCCCACAGCTTGACTCCTGTGATTAGTGCTACAGGGGATATAGGATTGCAGAAATCTTCAACGTGCTGATCACATTTCCTACAAAAATATACCCAGCAGTGAGGTGCCAGGTCACACAGTAGGGCTATTTATGGTTTTTTGAA
>NW_007178738.1:0-794 GCF_000164805.1 Carlito syrichta
ACATAACTGCAAGTTCACCCCTATTGTTACCAATGGCAGCATTTCACTCTTGTGTATGGAGAAATAGTACTCTGTTGTATATATCTGCCCCATTTTTTTATCCACTCATGGATTGATGAATTCTTTTGTTGATCCCACAGCTTGACTCCTGTGATTAGTGCTACAGGGGATATAGGATTGCAGAAATCTTCAACGTGCTGATCACATTTCCTACAAAAATATACCCAGCAGTGAGGTGCCAGGTCACACAGTAGGGCTATTTATGGTTTTTTGAAGAAACTTCTACAGTAATCCACAATGGCTGTACTAATTAACATTCCCACCCACAGTGTGCAAGGGTTCCCTTTCTCCACACCCTCAACAGCACTTGTTATCTTCCATCTTTTTGATAACAGTCATCCTAACAGGTATGACAGTATAACTCATTGTGGTTTTAATTTGTATTTCCTTGAGGATGAGTGATATTAAAGACATTTTAATAGATCTGTTGGCCATTTGTATGTCTCTTCTTTTGAGTAATGTTTATTAAAGTATTTTTGCCTGATTGTTAAACTGGCTATTTGTTTTCTTGCTATTGGGTTGCTTGAGTTTCTTATATATTTTGGACATGAACTGCTTATCAGCTATATGGTTTACAGATAATTTCTCCCAATTTGTAGGTTGCTTCTTCACTCTGTTAATCATACCCTTGGCTGGGCAGAAGCTTTTAAATTTGATATAATCCCATTTACCTATTTTTGGCTTGTGTTGACCATGTTTTGAGGGTAATATATTGAAAGTCATTGCCAAACCTA
>NW_007178739.1:0-623 GCF_000164805.1 Carlito syrichta
TTCCAGTGGCTGTTCCCGGCCACCGCAGCCTCGACCTGCAGCCTCTCTAGGATTCAGGATTTGGGTACAACACTCAGCCTCCCAAAGGCGCGGGCTTACAGGCTGAGTCGCCAAGCCCAGGTCACTATTTTTTAACCTAAGTGTTTTTAAAGACTTCTTTGAAATGTGGGTCAATTATGTAAGCAAGAGGGGGCGGAAAAAAAAAACCTAACTAGAGCAAATATTTAACTTTGCCTTTGGTATGTTGAAGCCACAAGTCCATGCAAACCTCTCAGGCATGTCCCATAATAAAAGTGACTTAAAAATATATTTTTTTCTTCACAGTGGGGACGCAGATTGGGGTTTGCATCACTTGAGACCCCCGGGCCCTGGAGGCAGCTTGGACTCAGGTGTTTGTTCCCAGAACCGGAAACGTCTCAGCCCTTTCCTGATTTCTGCAAACTTGAGATCTTGGTCAAATCCCTTTCTGGAATGTTGGCAAACCCAGAACACAGAGACCTCCACAGTGACTCAGAGACACACAGCGTGTACTGGGTGAGATTATAAGTGAGTTATTAGGGTCTTGAGAAAAGTTATTAGCCGATGGCTCACACATTTGATCGATTGGTGGGGGTGAGGGGCGG
>NW_007178740.1:0-4088 GCF_000164805.1 Carlito syrichta
CCTCGTCCCACTGGGTTCTGGCGATCCTTCCTCCTCAGCCTTCCAAGTAGGTGGAACTACAGGTGCACGCTGTCATGCCTGGTTAATTTTTTTATTTTTATTGTCAAGATGATGTCTCACCAACTTGCCCAGGCGGGTCTCGAACTCACGTGGTCAAGCAATCCATTCAGTTCTGCCTCCCAAAGCATGGGATTACAGGGTGAGCCATTGAGCACGGACGGGCATACATCTTAAAAGCTGCTCATCCTTATGGGGATAATTATAAAATCAATTACAGATGGTAAAGGATCACCTAAATAGTGGACTAGGTTCAGGGATAAGAAGAACAAATTATTATATTGCTCACCAAAATTATCTGTAAATAATTACAGTTCAGTTTTTCTTTCCAGTTTTTAATAAATGTCTGGCACTAGTCCAAGCACTTTGAATGTATTAACTCATTTAAACCTCAGAACAATTGGCAATAGCATCTTCATTTTATATGTGACTATGATTGTAGAGTGGTTTGTGTCTTGCAACATGACTAGTAAGTGCAAGTACTAGCTGTCTGAGATCATCTATGCTCTCTTAAATACTTTTGTATTTTGTCTCTCCAGGATTTTTTATGGAACTTAATAAGCTAGTTATCAACTTCTTGCAGACTGGTAAAGGAGCAAATATAGCCATGGCCATTTAGTTGACTAAGTACTTAGGCAGCAGTGGTGGAAGAGTCATTTCCTCTAGTTGATGCGCAGACTCTAATTTAAAGTTGTGGTAATTAAAATAATGTGATATTGGCTCAGATTAAGTTAAATGTGCAGCAAATTAAGGTGATAAAGCTAAAGGAGAGACTCATGTACAACAATGTACGATAGACATGATTTTACAAAGAATTGGAAGAAAGGATAGATAAATCCAACAAGCTCATGTGGAAACAATTGTTTTGCCACAGGAAAACATACAAAAAATTAGATTTCCCCTTTACATCATATGTAGCAAAGTGCAAATGGATTAATGTCTAAAAAAATATGTCTCTTGGAGAATATCTTTTTGACTCAGTAGAGGGAAAGATGGCATGTTACTCAAAGCACAGGTAATAAAAGATTGCTAAAAATTACAGAGACAAATTACAGTATCATGTATAGCAAAGAGAAAAAACGATGCAACAAATTCAAAGAGAAGAAAAAAATCAGTGAAATTTATTGCAACATGTGTGTCAAAGATTTCTGACCAGATTATAGAAAAATTCTGCATACTGATTTTTTTTAAAAAAAGACATACCAAATAGAAAACTAAGGAACATAAATACAGTGTGGAAAGGAGGAAAGACTTATGTTGTTGACCACTTAAAGATGTTTAGAAGAGAAATGGAAATCAAAGCAATGAGATACTGGTTCTTGTAGAAATTTAGGTGGTGATGATGGAAGGCAATGGGAACTTAGACTCTGCTGGTGATGGTGTAAATTATAGCCACTTTGGATAGCAATTTGGACGTTTTTACCAAAATTTAAAATGCGCTTAAGTTATCACCCAGCAAGTTCACTTCTAAGTAATTATTCTAACACGGAGGTTGGGAAACTTTTTCTGTAAAGGCCAGATAGTAAATATTTTAGCCTTTGTAGGTCATGTAGTCTCAGTTTTAACTACTCGACCCTTGTAGTGCAACATTGCAATTTGAATTTTATATAATTTTCACTTGTCATAAAATGTTATTCTTCTTTTGGCTTAAGTTTTTTCAACCAATTAAAACATAAAAGCCATTCTTAGGCCACTAGATGTACAGAAACAGGTGACAGGCCATATTTAGCCTCATATATTTGAATGAAAATAGCAAGTTGTTGAATTATGCATAAGGTATAATTAATGAAATGACTTATGGATATATATTTTCATGTGTGTATAGATATGTATGTAAAAGCAAAATAAAATGACTGGAACAATGCACATTAACTTCTGATAGGTTTACAGGATAAATGCTCAATAATTTTGACAGTTTTTTCTCTGACACCCTCTCTCCCCACACTACTATTTTAAAATCGTTGCCTTTGACTGCACAAAGATAGTTTCTTATGCATTGACGTTAGCTGATTGTGTAAACATTTGGAAAGCCTACAACTTTTACCAGACAGGAAATAGAATTTGATTTTCTGGAATTTTATTGTATCAGTTTTACTGAGTTATTTGGATGCATTTTTTAATTGGTATGCTCACATTTGACTACATCGCATGCTGACAGTAAATAAGATGCATGTCAACATTTCAGCCGTACATTAGCATAATCTTAGTTCTCTAGGGAGTTAACTTTCTGTTCTCTACCCCACATCACAACTTGTGCTTCTTTAAAGTAAGTCATAGCCAATGGTACTTTTTCATATCTTAGCTCAACAGTTTCTGGCTTGATAATTAGAAAAATGGTGATTCAGGGAATTTGGGAGAGGGGGATCTCATTTCAAAGGAGATAGCACGCTAGATGGCTTTCTCATTGCTGTATCTTCTGTATTCACAGAAATAAACTTTAGTGACTTTTGGGACATTTCTGGATTTAATAGCATTTTATATTTGTCCCTATTGACTGATAAACCTTAGTTATTTTCTCTCTTAGAGTGTCTTTACAATGACAAATTTGTCACATATAGCTACTTCAACAAAAAATACAGTTTAAGGGTGACTCTTTTTGTTTTTTTTCAAATATTATAATAAACTAATTTGATTTCTCTGTTATATCTTTTTGGCTTCAAGTAGTTCTTTTTATCATTCATGTTCAAGATAACTTTTGGACTACCTTCCCGTGTTTGATATGTTTAGATATATTTCTAATGATTTTGGATTACTCTAGATGATGTCAAATTATTTATCGATATTCTTAATTTTTAGTTTGCATCTAGCATAGCATAATGTTTCTGCTTTCCTGTTCTTTTTGTTGAGTTTATTTCCAGTGGTTGGCAAGATGCTTTGGTCTTTAACCTGCAATAAACTATATTATTTAATAGTTATTTATTTTTATTTTATTTCTCGAGATGGACTCCTCATTATGTTGCCCAGGCTGATATCAAACTACTGGGCTCAAGAGATCCCCCACTCCTTGTTCTCTCGGATATGTGGGATTGTAGGTGCACATCACTATATATGTCATTTTATATAAGAATAATTTCATCTCACTATGACATTATGGAATAGAAACCTCATTATTTCTAAATCAGAAATGGCCTTATGTATAGGAAAATAAATACCCTTACAGTATTATTTCAGGAGTGCTTGCATAGCACAGAGGAGAAATATTTTTGAGCCACTGGACATATATGAAAGAGAAAAAGGACACAAAAACACAGGGGACTGTGAAGACAAACTTCATAGCTTCATAATTTGCTGCACCATTTTATTTATTTATTCAGAGGATTTAGACAGTATTTTAATTGCCTTTTCATTTGAGATGGTTATATTACCGTATTGGATCCAAAATCCTTTCTTAGAGTAAAAAAAATTCCATTTATTATCTACTACAATAACTCTCTTTTTTTTGAGTTGGAGTCTCACTCTGTCACCCAGAGTGGAGTGCAGTGGCCGCTCCCGGCCACTGTAGCCTCGACCTGGCTGGGCTCCGGCGATCCTTCTGTCTCAGCCTTCCAAGTAGCTGGAACGACAGGCGCCCATTACCTCACCTGGTTAATTTTTTGATTTATTGTAGAGATGAGGTCTCACCAAGTTGCCCAGGAGGGACTCGAACCCGCGGGCTGAGACAATCCACTCACCTCAGCTTCCCAAGGCCTGGGATTACAGGCTGAGCCAAAGAACCCAGTTCAATAACTCTCTTTTAAAGAAACAGTAAAATAAAATAAGGAAAACACCACTTTTTCTATGTAGAAATTATTCCCTTATTAAATTATTTATATAGATCTTCTTAGTAAAGAACCTTGGAAAGTTATAATGGAAAAAGTAAATTCTTTTAGGAGAGTCCCTGAAAGAACTTTATTGAATAAATTCAACTTTAAGAAAGGGCACTTTACTGTTTTTGCAAGGGAAAAGATTCCAGGTTCCCTGGGGATGACTGCCACATGTAAACTGAAATTAACATTTGTAGTTTTCTCTAAGTTATATGTAGCTGAGCAGAG
>NW_007178740.1:4108-5624 GCF_000164805.1 Carlito syrichta
CACAGGGGACTGCGAAGACAAACTTCATAGCTTCATAATTTGCCACACCATCTTATTTATTTATTCAGAGGATTTAGACAGTATTTTAATTGCCTTTTCATTTGAGATGGTTATATTACCGTACTGGATCCAAAATCCTTTCTTAGAGTAAAAAAAATTCCATTTATTATCTACTACAATAGCTCTCTTTTTTTTGAGTTGGAGTCTCACTCTGTCACCCAGAGTGGAGTGCAGTGGCCGCTCCCGGCCACCGTAGCCTCGACCTGCTGGGCTCCGGCGATCCTTCTGTCTCAGCCTTCCAAGTAGCTGGAACGACAGGCGCCCATTACCTCACCTGGTTAATTTTTTGATTTATTGTAGAGATGAGGTCTCACCAAGTTGCCCAGGAGGGACTCGAACCCGCGGGCTGAGACAATCCACTCACCTCAGCTTCCCAAGGCCTGGGATTACAGGCTGAGCCAAAGAACCCAGTTCAATAACTCTCTTTTAAAGAAACAGTAAAATAAAATAAGGAAAACACCACTTTTTCTATGTAGAAATTATTCCCTTATTAAATTATTTATATAGATCTTCTTAGTAAAGAACCTTGGAAAGTTATAATGGAAAAAGTAAATTCTTTTAGGAGAGTCCCTGAAAGAACTTTATTGAATAAATTCAACTTTAAGAAAGGGCACTTTACTGTTTTTGCAAGGGAAAAGATTCCAGGTTCCCTGGGGATGACTGCCACATGTAAACTGAAATTAACATTTGTAGTTTTCTCTAAGTTATATGTAGCTGAGCAGAGCTTGAATTACTGATGATTTGGAAGATGGGACTTGCAATATATTGGTGACCTTAGGTGACAGTCTTGGGAATGCACCAGTTCTGGGATAATGCAAGATACCTTGCAAGGGGTGGGATGGGGTAGGGGGTCCCTTGGAGTCTTGGTGGTGAAGGGAGAGAAGAAAGCATCTGAAGAAACAATATAGTATATAAAAAGACCAATTCTGTCCCGCCACCACAAAATGTATCATTTATTGAAGAAAATACACTTCCATGGAGCTGCAAAAGAGGGTACTCTTGAACTGAGAAACCTAGTAAACCAACTTCTCTCCCTTCTCGTTCCATCACAAGACAACTTGCTTTTGCTAATTCCAAAAAGGCCAGTGCAGATAATCCTCAATAGAAAAACAAGCCAGCATATTTACAAAGTTACTCTAAGTATGAAACAGAAAATTAAAATCAAACCTTATTAGACACACAGAAATATTGGAACCAAAAATAAAAACAAAAGAAATAAAAGGAAAACCATGAAACAGAGGAAAAATGAAATGCAACACCTGAACTTGAATACCTGATATTAAGCAAACAATTGTATTGCAGAAGGACCCTGTGAGTCAGACATTCAAAAACTCACAATTGAAATGGATAATCAATAGGAAGATGTGTGAAACAGTAGCTGACTGAATCCTAGAGGGAAAATGATGAGAAAAGACAAAGTCATCTCAGAAATGAAAAGCAAATTACTAAGGTAACT
>NW_007178741.1:0-778 GCF_000164805.1 Carlito syrichta
GCTGCTCATCCTTATGGGGATAATTATAAAATCAATTACAGATGGTAAAGGATCACCTAAATAGTGGACTAGGTTCAGGGATAAGAAGAACAAATTATTATATTGCTCACCAAAATTATCTGTAAATAATTACAGTTCAGTTTTTCTTTGCAGTTTTTAATAAATGTCTGGCACTACTCCAAGCACTTTGAATGTATTAACTCATTTAAACCTCAGAACAATTGGCAATAGCATCTTCATTTTATATGTGACTATGATTGTAGAGTGGTTTGTGTCTTGCAACATGACTAGTAAGTGCAAGTACTAGCTGTCTGAGATCATCTATGCTCTCTTAAATACTTTTGTATTTTGTCTCTCCAGGATTTTTTATGGAACTTAATAAGCTAGTTATCAACTTCTTGCAGACTGGTAAAGGAGCAAATATAGCCATGGCCATTTAGTTGACTAAGTACTTAGGCAGCAGTGGTGGAAGAGTCATTTCCTCTAGTTGATGCGCAGACTCTAATTTAAAGTTGTGGTAATTAAAATAATGTGATATTGGCTCAGATTAAGTTAAATGTGCAGCAAATTAAGGTGATAAAGCTAAAGGAGAGACTCATGTACAACAATGTACGATAGACATGATTTTACAAAGAATTGGAAGAAAGGATAGATAAATCCAACAAGCTCATGTGGAAACAATTGTTTTGCCACAGGAAAACATACAAAAAATTAGATTTCCCCTTTACATCATATGTAGCAAAGTGCAAATGGATTAATGTCTAAAAAATATGTCTCT
>NW_007178742.1:0-755 GCF_000164805.1 Carlito syrichta
GGGCCTCCTGGATGGCAGGCAATGAGGTGGGCTGAGGGGCACAATGTTCATCAAGACCACCAGGCACCAGGTGGCAGCCAAACTATGGCCAAGGGCCTAGACCCCATGACTGCACCCCCTGGATGAGGCTCTGATGCTGGGGACAGACTCCGAACTCCCTCCCCCATCTGCCTGAGACTTAGGGGCTGGTAGAAGAAGGGACTGCTCTTGTGGCCAGCATTGGTAGGTGGGAGGGTCCTGGCAGGGAGAGGAACAGGACATCCCCAAGCCCCTCCAGACTCCATTCTTGAGGAGTAAGATGCTAATTGGAGAGAGAGAGTAGAAAAGATGGGAGAACCAGAGCTCCCTGGAGTCTTGTACAAGATCAGGCCAGGAAGGGGCTTCCCTGGATTTCCCACCATCCACTCCAGCCTCCTCCTTCCAGCCAGTCTCCCCTCATAGAGATTCCTAAAGGGAAGGGAGAAACTTGACTTCCCTCCTGTTGTGCTTGGGCTTCTCTACAAGGAGGAGGATAAGAAGGAGGAGGAGGAGGAGGAGGAGAAGGAGGAGGGAGACAAAAATGAGGGGTCCAGTCTCTGTCCCCAGATAGGGAATGCTGGGAAGATCCCCAGGGAAGAGTCTGAAGTTGGATGTAAGAACCAGCATGGGGGGCTCAGACTCTTTGGAATGTGGGAGCTCAGAGGACAGGGTGTGGGTGAGGGCAGGCATGGCCCGGGAAGTCTTCCTGGACCAGGGGACTCAGGCAGAGGGTGTAG
>NW_007178743.1:0-1035 GCF_000164805.1 Carlito syrichta
TTTTATTATACACAAAATGCAGACACAAATTTCAACCCTGCTGGAGTTAACATCCAAAGTGAATAGCTGACAGATTGGTTAATAAGCACAAAACAGAATAAAGTAAATGCTTATAAAATCTCTAATAATTTTCCAAGTTTGATTCTGCATACAGCATTGATTTGTTAAGCAGTTTGTTGAAAGTTTGCGATGACATTTTTTAAAATGAGGAAGTCAGCCTTCTGTTAAGTTGCACATATCTAAAATGTATCACTCAAACCACTGACCTTTAGAACAACAGTTCACATGAAAATTTAGGAATTTGATAAATCCAGTTTAAAATGAGTTTTGCATTCATCATAAAGAAAATAATTTTGTCCTCCTAAATGACGCCTCGTTGCTAGTGTGCACAATAGAAATGAACATCTGCTAATAAATATATATTTTTAAAATACAATTTTTTCATGACTTAAGTCTCAAAACTGGTCTTAAGATTTTACCCATAAATGCAGAAAGCTAGCTATTGGCATTTAACAAAGATTCATTCTTTAAATAAATTTTTAAAAATCATAAATTCTTGTGATACAGAAATCTCACGTTGTCAACCTATTCTAAAAGATATCATTAAACTATTTAGGAGAAAGAAAGAATAATAGGGATTTCGAAAATGGCAATAAAACAAATATGTTTCTATAAGAAAACAACATACACGTTTTGAACATACTTGTTGTTAGCACAAATCCGTTTGACAATGACGTCTGGGAGTGGGGCAGAAACTTGTGAAGCAACAACTCTAGTAGAGAACTTTACAGGACATCATTCCATTTATAGTTTCTACATGTCCTTACCAGGAGATGAATAAACTAGTGTATCTCATCACAGACATGAAAGCTTGCCTATCTTCTAAGATGAAAACAAAAGGAATACATATAGATGCCAGAGAACATTCAGACATTTGAGCTGAGAAATAACTCATTAGGGAAAACTGTGGCCCTGCATATATTTTTGTAAATTCTATTGGTCACACTTAACTGTTTTATTTTTTATGTTCATCAC
>NW_007178744.1:0-673 GCF_000164805.1 Carlito syrichta
CAATACTGAGTGACCTCTCACAGAAACAAAGATCCGAGTATCACATGTTCTCACTCATATAATGTACTGTTGGGAGCCAACATCTATAGCTACATGGCTGAGGCCTGTAAAGGCCCATCTGGAAGATCGCCTCTGACATAGGCTATCAGTTATACCTATAATATTGGCATGTGATTAGTGACCAGCGTGCATACATGGCGGTAAAACTTATAAGTAAATCTCAATACACCTGATGGAAAGTGCATAGCAGAATTATTTCTCTCTGTCTTTCTAAGTTTTACTTCTTTCTAGATATTTTTTGACTTCTATTTCCTGGTAGACTGGGTAGTCAGCTCTTGTTCCCGAAAGCTGTTTCCCCTAGAGCTAAGATTAGAAACTAAATTACCATGATAGTTTTGTCGCCCTGCCCCTAGCCAGGCAGAACGTTTTCTTTTGTTTCGTTAATTACCGAAACTCTGTCTGCTTCAGCCCATGGCCGCCATCTTGGCAACCCCGCATTTCCTTGTTCAAGAGTGTGACAGCTACTATTTGATATTATAGAGTAGACTTGTTAGGATAAAATATATACATATACACTCATAGCTGCGTAAATCTATGCTTGCTGTTTTGTTTCCTTTTGCTACATTATTCAGTGTAATAGTTACTATACGATTTATGAAAGAATTAACGATAA
>NW_007178745.1:0-479 GCF_000164805.1 Carlito syrichta
TAATTCTTTCTAGATATTTTTTAACTTCTATTTCCTGGTAGACTGGGTAGTCAGCTCTTGTTCCCGAAAGCTGTTTCCCCTAGGGTTAAGATTAGAAACCAAATTACCATGATAGTTTTGTTGCCCTGCCCCTAGCCAGGCAGAACGTTTTCTTTTGTTTCGTTAATTACCGAAACTCTGTCTGCTTCAGCCCATGGCCGCCATCTTGGCAACCCTGCATTTCCTTGTTCAAGAGTGTGACAGCTACTATTTGATTTTTAGAGTAGACTTGTTAGGATAAAATATATACATATACACTCATAGCTGTGTAAATCTATGCTTGCTGTTTTGTTTCCTTTTGCTACATTATTCAAGTGTAATAGTTACTATACGATTTATGAAAGAATTAACGATAAGGTATTAGCTTAATAGGATATAGCATAGTATTAAAGGTCAATCATTAGATTATATAAAAATTAAAGTTTAGACATATGAAACGA
>NW_007178746.1:0-761 GCF_000164805.1 Carlito syrichta
GGACAAAATTGGAACCAATTCCCCTGAAAACTGGAACTAGACAAGGATGCCCACTCTCTCCCCTCCTGTTCAACATAGTATTGGAAGTCCTAGCTAAAGCAATCAGAGAAGAGGAGGCAATCAGAGGTATTCAAATAGGAAAAGAGGAAGTCAAGTTATCTCTCTATGCAGATGATATGATGGAGTACCTTGAAAACCCAAGAGAATCTGTCAAAGGCCTCCTTACATTGATAAAAGCCTTTGGCAAAGTCTCAGGATACAAAATAAATGTACAAAAGACAATCACATTTCTCTACACCAATAATAAACAAACAGAAACCCAAATAAAAAACACAGTTCCATTCACAATAGCCACAAAAAAAATGAAATACCTTGGCATCTTCCTAACCAGAGACGTGAAATACCTTTACAATGAAAATTACAAAACACTGCTCAAAGAAATCAAAGCCGACATGAACAAGTGGAAAAATATCCCATGCTCATGGATCGGAAGAATCAACATTGTGAAGATGTCCATCTTACCTAAGGTAATCTACAAATTCAATGCAATACCCATTAAATTACCAACAACATTCTTCTCAGACCTAGAAAAAACAACACAGGAATTCATATGGAAACACAAACATCCAAGAATAGCCAGAACAATCCTCAGCAAAAAAAACAAAGCAGGTGGTATCACAATACCAGATTTCAAACTTTACTATAAAGCTACAATCATCAAAACAGCTTGGTATTGGTACAGGACAGGCATATAGATCAAT
>NW_007178747.1:0-843 GCF_000164805.1 Carlito syrichta
CTGGTTCACATTCATAAAACCATAAATGTTATTAAATACATCAACAGGTGTCAAAACAAAAACCACATGATTATATCATTAGATGCAGAAAAAGCCTTTGATAAAATCCAGCACCCCTTCGTGATAAAAACCCTTGAGCATCTAGGCATACAGGGAACATACCTCAAAATAGTAAAAGCCATCTACGAGAAACCCACAGCAAGCATACTCCTAAATGGACAAAAATTAGAACCATTTCCCCTGAAAACTGGAACAAGACAAGGATGCCCACTCTCACCCCTCCCGTTCAACATAGTATTGGAAGTCCTGGCTCGAGCAATCAGAGAAGAGAAGGCAATCAGGGGTATTCAAATAGGAAAAGAGGAAGTCAAGTTATCTCTCTTTGCAGACGACATGATTGTATACCTTGAAAACCCGAGAGAATCTGTCAAAAACCTCCTTACACTGATAAAGACCTTTGGCAAAGTCTCAGGATACAAAATAAATGTACAAAAGACAATCGCATTTCTCTACACCAATAATAAACAAACAGAAACCCAAATAAAAAACACAATTCCATTCACAATAGCCACAAAAAAATGGAAATACCTTGGCATCTTCCTAACCAGAGACGTGAAAGACCTTTACAAGGAAAACTACAAAACACTGCTCAAAGAAATCAAAGTTGACACAAACAAATGGAAAAATATCCCATGCTCATGGATTGAAGAATCAACATTGTGAAGATGTCCATCTTACCTAACGCAATCTACAAATTCAATGCATACCCATCAAATTACCAGCACATTCTTCTCAGACCTAGAAAAAACAATCCAGAAATTCATATGGAAACACAAACGTCCA
>NW_007178748.1:0-4093 GCF_000164805.1 Carlito syrichta
ACTCTAAACAATACAAATGTTCATCCACAAGTTTGAAAAACATATTTGAGTGTCATCAGAAAATGATGAAAAATGAATATTGTACATTAACATGGTTACATGTAGAAAACCAAATATTTATCAAAACCAAATTAATGCCTATCCTAATATGACTTTATATACTGCAATAAAAGAGATAAAACAAGCTACTTTTTGGAAATACATACAACTAAGCTCAAATGAAGTTAAAATATAATATCCTGATAATTAAGTTAGTATTTACCTTCATCTAAATGCCAGAAATTTTGTTTCTTTAGTCAGATATTAAGCACAAAAAGATCAATTTTATTATTATTTTAATGTGCTTACTCTATTAAAAAATTAAGGTTATATGATTGCAAAAGTAGAGAATATAATTAAGAAACTTATCCCCTTTATTAATCAATATAGAAAAGGCCAAAATCCAATTCAATTGCTATTTCTAACAATATGCAAAAATATAGTGTTGAATTTAACTTATTGGTTTTTTGCTAAGTCTTGTTATGCCTGTGTTCATCAGTGATATTTGCCTGTGGTTTTCTTTGGTTGATTTTTCTTTGTGTGTGTCTGTCTTGTTTGGCTATCAGAGTAATTCTGGCCTCATATAGTCAGTTGGGAATTATTCCCTCCTCTTCCATTTTTGTGAAGAGTTTGAATTAAACTGATATTTGTTTTTTAACTGCTTGGAAAAATTCAGCTGTGGAGTCATCAGGCCCTAGGCTTCTTTTTCTCCCTCTCTCTTTTCTTTTATTTATTTTTATTTTTATTTTTATTTTTTGAGTTGGGGTCCCAATCTGTTGCAGGCTGGAGTGCAGTGAGCTGATCATTCTTCTGCTTTGGATCCTTCTGTTTTATTTTACACAAAACTATTTGCTGAGTCAACGATTGAGTGAATGATGAGTCTTCACTCTTCAAGGGGAAGTTAGTGCAGGTTGATTACCTAAAGAGGTTACAGTCATGAAAATGGATTAGATAACCACCTGTTCACAGAAAGTCATAAGGGAAGACTTGGAAACCAGGTTGATGTCTAATATTTCTGCAAAGGTTTGTGACAAAGGCCAGTCTGCCTCAAAGTGTGTATAATCCTGAATCTTTTTTCCAAGACTGTGACTGATGAGCGAAGATGAGACAAGTCACTTTTTATTTTTGGAATGGAAGGCAATTGCAAGTCTTGGGAGTAGACTTTATTAAAGAGGTAATTGGTCTCTTTGTCTTTTTGGCTTCATCTTTTTTGTTGGAAATTCTCAGAGTACCATACAGCACAGAGGCAGGAAAAGCCACGTGGGCTTGTCAATGAGCCACTCAACTCAACTCCTAGGAGATAGGTTGGTGTGACATTTCAGACTTCAGTGAAGTCTGCTCTTGAGGGCAGTGCCCAGGAAAGGAGGGACCTGGAGCCATACCAGACTGACAGTCACCAAGGTGTTATGGAGCAAGGCCAAGGAAGGACCACGACCAGAAAAGGAAGCAGGAGGCTGTTACTGAAGGATGTAATTATGAAGTCAGAGCAATACCAGCCTTCTGATAATGTGTGTGCTATGTGAGAGTAGACACGTGTGTTGGTTAAATTTCCCAAGTCTCTTCTACTATGCTTTAGTGTCAGCCATGAGTCCACTTCATATGCAATTCTATCATAGTCATCTTAAAACAACAGATTCTCTTTTCATAACTAGAATGATAAGCATAAAGGAGAAATGTTGTGCATGATGATACAAGGAACAATGACACAAGGTCATCCTATGATCGCAAGACACAGAGCGAAGTAAAGCCTAATGACACCACTGGTAGGAAATCAGTGGGAAAATCCAAAGTTGGTATAGTGAAAATAAGTAAAGAAGGCTTTTTATCTCAGTTAAGTGTTCTAATGCTTTCAAATATATCTTCCTCATTATTTCCCATAATTTAAAAGAAGGTCAATCCTGTCAAGCTTTCCCATTTTGCTTTCTTGCTGTTCGTCCCTATTTCTTCAAACCACAGTGGGTCAAATACCCCATTGTCAAGAGATTTGAGACTCTGTATTGGTTAATTAACCTACATAGGAGTTCAAACGTCAGCTGAAGTTCTATTGCAGAATACCATAAGATAATAATGGAGACACTTGAACTTCAATATGTTGTATTCTTTGTTCTTGTGCCAGCATGAGTTCCATTGAGCTCTTTGAGACCGGTACACAGAAGAGGGTGTGAAATCTAGGAGCTAAGCCTGATCCAGTGAAGTCTGCTCTTGAGAGCAGTGTCCCGGAAAGGAAGGACCTGGAGCCATACCAGACTGACAGTCACCAAGGTGTCATGGAGCAAGTGCCGAGGAAGGACCATGACCAGAAAAGGAAGCAGGAGGCTGTTACTGAAGGATGCAATTTCCAATAACAAATCTCCAATGTGTTACAAAATTGGAGTTTGTAGATCACACACAAATATAACATTAGAAAAGAGCGAGCTGGGTTCGGTGGCTCAGCCTGTAATCCTGTGCTTTGGGAGACTGAGGTGAGTGGATTGCCTGAGCCCGTGGGATCGAGACCCGCTTGGGCAACTTGGTGAGACCTCATCTCTACAATAAATAAAAAAATTAGCCGGGCATGGTAGCACATGCCTGTAGTTCCAGTTACTTGCAAGGCTGCAGTGGAAGGATCTCTGGAGCCCAGCAGGTCGAGGTTGCGGTGGCTGGGAGCAGCCACTGCATTCCAGTCTGGGTGACAGAGTGAGACTCCAACTCAAGAAAAAAAGAAAAAGAAAAAGAAAAGAGCAATGGGCAGAATGAAATGAAGATGTCAAGTTACCTGTGGGCTGGAGATTAGTTCATCAATTTGTTGTGCTCAATCAGTTGTTTTCAGACCAGGGTGCAAGGTACAGGGAAGTTTGAACAGTTATTTACTGGCCTGGAATGATGGCCTTAATACTGTATTACCAAACCCTGTTAGTTATTAATTATGTATGTTTCATTCCCTTAAATGGTGGACAGCCAATGTATTGGAAAACCAGAATTTGAAAGTCAAATTTGCAAAGTATATATTAGATTCAGATAAAACTATATACAATAATATACATGAAAAGTGTGGCAATCTGTGCCAGATAAGATCAATTTATTTCAATCTACCCTGTACAAATGTGGAGATGGGGTGAATCCACTTCAAGGAAAAGAAAAGCAACATAGGTATATGCTTTCTCTTCTTCTTTCTGACCTGTCTCCTTCCTCCCATGGTTAAAAACCCTTTTCCCTTTTGTAAGATTTTGTACTGAAAAGTGAACAATTTAATAGTGAATTTAAAAGTAAATAAACTTAGTTTAGCAGATTAGTGCTCTACAACACCATATTTGAAGGGGCTTTTGAAATGTGCCTTTGTGTGTGGAGGAGTGAGGCTCAAATGTAGAAGTCGCATACCCACTGTCCTATGCAGTGGGCTATGGACTTTGCTAGGAGGATGTGGATTGACCTAAGTATTGCCCTTTCAGCCTCTCTTTCATCAGGATCCCTGTTATTGGTGAATTTATTCCTTGTTTTTCTCTTGGTTTTGGCACCAGGAATGCATCTCCAATCTTCTTATGTAAAATTTAGTAGCCTTAACAAAACCTCCTTACTCCTGTGAAAACCTTCTTCGTCTTGCTCTTTGGAGGGCTGGAGCCATTCGGTGTGTCTGTATTTTCTCATAGTACCAAGCACAAGTTTTGGTTTAACAAAAAAAAAAAAAAAAAAGATTTTTAGTGAATTGAAGAACAGGGAAGATATGAAAAGGTATATGTCTATACAATCAAATCTGCACCAATTCAGGGGAGTAGAAGAGAGGACAGGGATGCAACAAAGAGTAGATGGCTCATTATGCCTTTGCTTCCAAAGTTAAGATGCTGGACTCTAGCATATAGTGGTGGTGGAAGAAAAAAATGACAGAACTCAGGTCCCAGTTATGAGTATGCTGTAGGAGGATAGAGAAGACTGTTTTCTTAATTCTTTAGAAGCAGTTTTAGCATTATTTGATTTAGCCAAAAGGCCTTTCAGGCTTAGATGGAAAACTTAATTGAGGATACTAGAACCAGGCTGGGAAGGAAGGAGGCCAGTTCAGGAGTAAAAGCATCAGGAAGAG
>NW_007178749.1:0-705 GCF_000164805.1 Carlito syrichta
TGATTAACGATCTAGGCAGCTGCCCAGACAGGTGACTAAACTAGCTGACTAAACTAGTTATCCAGCTAGCTAGCCAGCTGACTTAACTAGCTGACTTAATTAGCTAGCCAGCTGGCTAGCCAACTGACTTAATTATGTCACTACCTAGCTAGCCAGCTTGCTAGCCAGTTGACTTAACTAGCTGTCATAACTTGCTGGCCTGCATTCTAGCCAGTTGAATTACTGGTTTGCTAAATAGCTAGCCAGTTGGCTATCCAGTAGAATTAATGAGGTGACGTATCTAGCTAGCCAGCTGTTTAGCCAGCTGACTTAACTACCAAGCTACCTACCTAGCCAGCTGGTTAGTCAGCTGACTTAACTAGGTGACTTAACTAGCTAGCCAGTTTCCTAGACAGCTGAAATAACTAGCTAACTACCTAGCTAGCAAGCTGGCTAACTAGCTGACTTAACTAACTGACTTAACTAGCTAGCTAGCTGACATATCTAGCTGACTTAACTAGCTAGCTTTCTAGCATTTCTGCTGACTTAACTAACTGAAATAACTAGAAATCCAGCTGGCTGCCCATCTGACATAAAAGTTTTTTAACCAGCTAGCCAGTTGGACAAACAACTGAATTAACGTGCTGACTTAGCTAGCTACCCAACTGGTTAGTCAGCTGACTAAAGTAGCTTACTTAACTAGCTGGCCAGCTTTCTAGCCACCTG
>NW_007178750.1:0-817 GCF_000164805.1 Carlito syrichta
TTTTGATTTATTGTAGAGATGAGGTCTCACTGCCCAGGCGGGTCTCCGACCCGCGGGCTCAGGCAATCCACTCACCTCAGCCTCCCAAAGGCGCGGGATTACAGGCTGAGCCACCGAGCCCGGCAACAGCTATTTTTATACAATGAATAACCACAATAATAACTAAATTTTACTATTCATTTAAGCATAATGTTTCCCATGCAAGCATACATTAATTTTATTGTACCTCAAGGTTACAGTTTAACTAAGCACAAACTGAGTGAAAAAATAGAAACATTGAGTACAGTGTCCCTCAAACCCTAAATCCATAAGAAATAAGGAAGAGAAAGACACTGGTATCAACATCCCCCAACTTACTATGTGAATATATGTTTCCTATAAAAGTGAAAAGTATGCCAAGTTTTCGTCCCCCGATACACCTGTGACTGGGTCTCTATATGCCATACATAAGCATATCGGGAGATAATTCCCAAGCACAAAACTTATACCAGCCATAAATGTTGCATGCTAAAAGTTATACTTTTCTATGTCTCCAAATACCTATAATAAAATGATAGAACATAGATTAGTCAGAAGAAGAAAACAGAGAGGCGCTAGTCTCAGTGTCTCACAAGCTTTAAACTTTAAATCTTCAAAGCCTGTCACAGACACTGTACCCCAGAGTCCCTTGTGAAATGCTAAATAGTGAGAGACAGAAAACGTTAGCTGCAGTGAACGATAAACCCAATGCTTACTTTACCATTGAAGTCTGCCGGACACTGAAGTCGATGCCTCTAAGCAGAAATTCATAGTGCAAGATTGAAATTCAAAGTAAGTG
>NW_007178751.1:0-1507 GCF_000164805.1 Carlito syrichta
GAAAAAATACAAATTAACCAAGATGCTTTAAAAAGAAAAAAAATGAGATTTGTATTTGAAACAGAATCTGAGGAATGAAAAAGTTAAAAATCAAAAAGAATCTGAAGGTACTTTAGGATGAGTGCAAAACTCAAAATGTTTCCCCTAGAATGAGAGACAGGAAGAAATTATACACTTGGCCATATCTTATAGGAATCGTCCACACCATCAGTCTCCAGAATACATATGATGAAATGGGAACTGAAAAACCAGAATCCACAAAACAGGAAACTGCAAACATTCACCCTAAATACCTGGGATAAAACTGTTCTTTACTACTGTTTCTCATTTGTGTTTTTTTAAAATCAAATACATAGAAACAAAAAGCTAACAACAATTGAATATTTTTTAAATTCCCATAAAAATAGCCATCCTTGTGCTTCCAGCATACCAGATCACAAATTACATAGAAAAATCAATTAGTTGGAGAGAACGCAATAATCCTTTTAAAAAGTGCATCTGATTCATAACAAAAGCCCTTTTTTTAAAAAAAAAAAAGGCATTTTAAGTACGAAAAAGCTTTATGTATAAATATGGTTTAAGGCCTTTAAGATTATTTCAATTATCTTCAACAGAATCACATATTTTAGTTCAACTACAAATGTTCATTTTAAAAAACCTATGCAACACAATATTAGTTTAACCTAAATATAATATCTATATATACACTATATAGCAACAAGATTATTTCAAAATTTTAGCTATTAACCTCCTGGCCCCAGTGAAAATAATCCTTGTCCAATGAAGGTAATCCCACAAGAAACTAATGCTCAGTTCTTTTTACCACCAAACCAAGCAGAGAAAGCTATAAGATCTATAGCGACAGCCTGCTTTTCCAGAAGTAATACCTTGAGACTGCTCAAGAATAACCTTCTTCACCAATTAGTGTGACTCAGGTGGGTTTGGGAGGAAATAATGTCCACAATTTCTTGGTCAGTGGCCATGATGCCCCTCCTCCTCAAGGGCAGGAGATCATAAAAAGGGATTTGAACAAGAAGAGTTCATCAGTCAGAATATATAGGGGGCAAAGGAAAAAGAGTACTACCGGAAAGATAAAAACTACATGGTTAAGTCATGTCACAAAAGCAAGAGGCTTAATGTTATCAAGGCCTTCATTCATTTCAGACACACCATTGTTTAGCTTCTTCCCCAAACCCTGCACAAAAAGGACTGTCAGCCTGCTTTAAGCATGTTCCTTCTTCCATTTAAACAGACATGATTCTTTTGGTTAATCTCTGGCAATGATCGCCATTTCACAACACATTCAGCCCACCCGGAACTGATCAATACCACTACAGACATAAGACTAGACTTTATCCATTTATTAACCACAGGGAAATGTACCATTCAGCAAAATTCTATACATTACAAAAGATTCTATTTAAAGGGGGGCGGGGAAGACGGACACAAGCGCGCGCGCGCACACACACACACACACACACACACACACACACACACACACACACAC
>NW_007178752.1:0-748 GCF_000164805.1 Carlito syrichta
GTGGTGAAAAGGGAACACTTCTACATTGTTGGTGGGAGTGTAAACTAGTGCAACCCCTGTGGAAAGCAGTGTGGGGATTCCTAAAAGCTCTAAAAATTGACCTTCCATATGACCCTGCAATCCCCCTACCGGGAATATACCCTGAAGAACACAAATCACTCTATAAAAAAAGATACCTGCACACGTATGTTTATCGCAGCATTGTTCACAATAGCAAGAACCTGGAAACAACCATGCTGCCCATCAAAAGAGGACTGGATTAAAAAAATGTGGTACATATACACGATGGAATACTACGCAGCCATAAAAAAGAACAAAATCATGAATTTCGCTGCAACCTGGATGGAACTAGAGTCTATAATACTGAGTGACCTCTCACAAAAACAAAAATCCGAATATCACATGTTCTCACTCATATAATGGACCTTGAACATCCAATGCAATACTATGAGAAAATGACGGATGGTACTGCGAAACTATGGGGGGGAGGAGGATGGGATTAACAGTAGCAAATATCTGTCGGGGGATGGGAAAACACTTTTTATTTACAGGGTGCCTGAATGAAACGTCATTGTACACCTAAACCTTAACTGTACCCCACAAAACCATAATAAAAAATACTGATTAATGGAAAAAAAAAAAAGGTAAAAAAAAAAGGAATTCAGGCCAAGGTTACTTGTTCACACTTTGTAAAGGAGATTTACTGGATTTCTTGAGCAGTACAAAAGCCCTGAATGACAGAACAGAA
>NW_007178753.1:0-898 GCF_000164805.1 Carlito syrichta
ACCTTGAACATCCAATGCAATACTATGAGAAAATGACGGATGGTACTGCGAAACTATGGGGGGGAGGAGGATGGGATTAACAGTAGCAAATATCTGTCGGGGGATGGGAAAACACTTCTTATCTACAGGGTGCCTGAATGAAACGTCATTGTACACCTAAACCTTAACTGTACCCCACAAAACCATAATAAAAAATACTGATTAATGGAAAAAAAAAAAAAGGTAAAAAAAAAAAGAATTCAGGCCAAGGTTACTTGTTCACACTTTGTAAAGGAGATTTACTGGATTTCTTGAGCAGTACAAAAGCCCTGAATGACAGAACAGAATGAGTCTTATGAAGGGTGCCCAGAAGAGTTGCATCATATTTCTACCGAAGTCATTGTAATCAAACTGCAGCCATGCATCCCATGACAATGTTTCAGTCAACAATAGAGCACATATAAAACAGTGGTCCCATAAGATTATAATAGAGCTGAAAATTTTCTATTGCTTAATGAATCACAGACTCTTTTTTATTATAAAAATGTGGGGGACAATTCAGGGTTGGGTATACAAACGTTGATTATGCAGGTACCCTTGTTGATGAGGCATGCCGCTCCCTCCCCTAGCAGTTTCCCTTAACTGCCAATCCCACCCTCCTCCCCTGACAGTTTCCCACTACTGCCAATCCCTTTTCTATAGTATTATAATTGTTCAAGGACTGCTTATGAGTGAGAATATATGGTACTCTGTGACATTTTAACATTGTAGCACACACGTATTTGTGGTGATGTTGTAAACACATCTATTGTGTTGCAGCCATAAAAAAAGCATAGCATGTGCAATTATGTACAGTACATAACACTTGGGTAATGATAAATACCTATGCAATAGGCTTATGTATTTTATGATGCTAAAC
>NW_007178754.1:0-891 GCF_000164805.1 Carlito syrichta
GGAACACTCTCATTTTCCGGAAAGAAAATAAAGGTTCTCGGGCCTCGTTGGCAAATGAACCCGCAGAGCCATTGTATTCCGTGTGAGATGCCCGTGTAAAAAGAGAAATCTTTTCCCCATTCTCTGCTGAATGAAGCATGCTTTGCTATCCATGGCTGTGTAGATTTGGACCCAGTCAGTGCAGCACCTGAAGTTGCACTCTGGTCCCCAAATGCTCCCTTCCTAGTATAGTGTATATACAGGGAAGCTCTTAGAATCAGGGATGAGAGCACGCAGAAGCCAGTATATACAGACTTCCATTGAATTGCAGTGCAGCGCACGCTTCAATAGCGTGTCCCCAGGAAGACCCAGCTTCATCAGCAGTTTAACATAGGCTCTCCGTGCTTACTCATCAGTGAAAATGGCACAACCTTGGTAGTCCTTATTAGGTTTAAATGCAATAGGGAAAAACAATTTAGAATTCTCCCCATCCACATATAATGCTCTCCTGCTCGTGACTGTGGAGCACTTGTGTCACTCATTGGGGCACTATGTCTTGCAGATTTCTCTCCGTGAAACACGGACATTTTGCGCTCATACGCAAAGGCCCTCTATGGAAAGGAACACAAATCAAGGGGAAAGAGTGAGAATGAGGTATTACAGCAGGCAGAAATGAAGAATAATCGTCACAGCAAAGAGATGATACTGCAGCACACATTTGGCACAGACTTAAGCAAGGAAGATGCCCGTGCACTCCAGGCCTAAGAAAGGCTACTCCGAACAGCAATCCAGAGCGTATTTGCTTTCCTCTAACAGGAAAAGGTAGAAAGAAAGAACAATTCAGATTCACCCGGGTCACACATATGCTTTCCCACAGTAACTGTGAATGTCTCAGATCACCCATTGTGGCAC
>NW_007178755.1:0-756 GCF_000164805.1 Carlito syrichta
CCCAAATGCTCCCTTCCTAGTATAGGGTATATACAGGGAAGCTCTTAGAATCAGGGATGAGAGCACGCAGAAGCCAGTATATAAGACTTCCAATGAAGTGCAGTGCAGCGCAGGCTTCAATAGCGTGTCCCCAGGAAGACCCAGCTTCATCAGCAGTTTAACATACGCTCTCCGTGCTTACTCATCAGTGAAAATGGCACAACCTTGGTAGTCCTTATTAGGTTTAAATGCAATAGGGAAAAACAATTTAGAATTCTCCCCATCCACATATAATGCTCTCCTGCTTGTGACTGTGGAGCACTTGTGTCACTCATTGGGGCACTATGTCTTGCAGATTTCTCTCCGTGAAACATGGACATTTTGCGCTCGTACGCAAAGGCCCTCTATGGAAAGGAACACAAATCAAGGGGAAAGAGTGAGAATGAGGTATTACAGCAGGCAGAAATGAAGAATAATCGTCACAGCAAAGAGATGACACTGCAGCACACATTTGGCACAGACTAAGCAAGGAAGATGCCCATGCACTCCAGGCCTAAGAAAGGCTACTCCGAACAGCAATCCAGAGCGTAATTGCTTTCCCCTAACAGGAAAAGGTAGAAAGAAAGAACAATTCAGAATTCCCCCGGGTCACACATAATGCTTTCCCACAAGTGACTGTGAATGTCTCAGATCACCCATTGTGGCACAGGGGAGATGAGCATTCCCGAATGGAAAATTTGACAGCCGCACGCCAAAGCAGTCACTCTGTAGAGCATA
>NW_007178756.1:0-732 GCF_000164805.1 Carlito syrichta
CTCATTCCTTTTTGGTAATGCCTCAGTGTCCTGTGCCTCTTATGGGCAGAGACATTTTAGCCAAGTTTCAGGCGTCCATCACCTTTAACCCAAGTGCAGCCCTCTGCAACCCTTCCCCTACAACCCTGTTCTTGGCCCTTCTAACCGCCGATAATTCCGACTCACTTCCCCCTTTGCCCTCCTCGATCGTGAATCCTCAAACATGGGACATAGACTCCCCCTCCCTAGCACACTGCCCCCCAGTCCACATTCAACTTACAAATCCTTCCGCATATCCTAATCAGCCACAATACTCTCTTCCTACCTCCAGTCTTCTAGGACTCCAACCTGTCATTAACTCTTTGCTACAAAAGGGATATCTGCACCCCACTAACTCCCCGTTCAATACCCCCATTTTAGCGGTATGAAAACCAAATGGCACTTACCGCTTAGTGCAGGATCTAAGACTCATTAATGCAGCTGTCATCCCCATCCACCTGCTAGTTCCTAATCCCTATACCATCTTATCTTCAATTCCTCCAGCCGCTACTCACTTCTCGATTCTCGACCTTAAAGATGCATTCTTTACCATCCCCCTGGCAGCAGACTCACAAAACATCTTCGTGTTCACGTGCACTGATCCAATATCTTGCCATTCACAACAACCCACTTGGACACTCCTACCACAAGGCTTTCGAGATAGCCCCCACCTGTTCGGTCAAACCTTAGCAGCAGATCTTAAGTCTCTCTCAC
>NW_007178757.1:0-423 GCF_000164805.1 Carlito syrichta
TGGCAGCAGACTCACAAAACATTTTCGTGTTCACGTGCACAGATCCAATATCTTGCCATTCACAACAACCCGCTTGGACACTCCTACCACAAGGCTTTCGAGATAGCCCCCACCTGATCGGTCAAACCTTAGCAGCAGATCTTAAGTCTCTCTCACTTACCAAATCCACTCTTATTCAATACATAGACGACCTCCTCCTGTGTAGCCCTTCCTTAGCTGGTTCTCGAACAGACACTGCACTCATCCTTAACTTTCTAGTGGAGAAAGGATACTGGGTATCCCCTCAAAAGGTCCAACTGTCTGTCACACAAGTTACTTATCCACCATCTACAGCACCTCCTAAGCTACAAAGGCCTTCAAACGCTGCCTCCCGGTCGAGTCCTATCGCTCCTTGTCTTCTTTTTACAGGATCCCTCCATATCC
>NW_007178758.1:0-610 GCF_000164805.1 Carlito syrichta
TGGGAAGCTGAGGCAGGGGACTGCTGCAGCCCTGGAGTTCGAGATCAGCGTGGGCCAAGTAGTGAGACCTCATCATTCCCTGGAAAACAAGCACTGGAATGGCGCATGATGACACACTCGTTGTCAGCTACACAGGATGTGGTGACCTCTGTCCCAGGGTGTGCTTTTGCTTCAACCCACTGACAGCATGTGCGATTACAGACTGGGTACCATGGCTCATGGCCGTCAGCCTCGTGCCCTGGGAAGCTGAGGCATGAGGCTACCTGAGTCCCCAGGGTCAGAGACCAGCCCGGGTGATGTGACCACACCTCGTCTTGGCAAAACGGCCCCCAAATCGAGTCAGGCGTGGTGGGCCCCAGAGTCCAGGTTACTCAGGGGCCGAGGTGGGAGGACCAACTCAGCCCCATAGGTCAAGGCCCCGGAAGGCACAATCATGCCACCGTGCACTAGCCTGGCCTACAGAGACTCCAGCAACAAAAAAGACTCCTCCAACATGTGTCATGACAGGCCTCCATGGCTCCCCAGGGAAAGTTCCACATGGCCATGGGATGACGGAGTGATCGGGAAAGGAAGTGGCACTCCCCATGCCCAAACGAGGAACACTGGGCAA
>NW_007178760.1:0-3601 GCF_000164805.1 Carlito syrichta
CTGGTTTTAAGCATATACTATTTGATAGGCACTATATATGATAAATATCGTATTTATCTAATTTTGGTTAATCCTTTCAACCCTATAAGTTACGTATCATTATTAACCCCATTTCTCCAAACTGAAAACTGAGGCCCAGAGAAGATAGGAAAGGTACTTCAGGTTTATAACCAGGATGAGGTAGAGCTGAACTCACACCTACAGCTGACTAATCTTAAAGGTTGTGCTGTTAAATATCATGCTGAAAAGAAAACTCTAGAGCTGATGTAATGGATGAGCTAGGCAGGGTGTTTCTAGATGCAGGGAGATCTATTTAAATTTCTAAGCATGAAGGAATGAATGTCAAGTTCCAGAGTCAAGGAAGAACAATGGTAATAGACAAGAGGATCTACATGAAAACTAAAGCTATGGAAAGGTCAAATAATTATACCTGTCATTAAAAATCACAAAAGGATTACAACTACTGAAAATTCTTAAACCATGAATAATTCAAATCTCAAAAACATGGTTTTCTGACTATTTCAAAAACTACAAAATTGCCCCAGTGTCACTTTTAATAAAAGACAGACTTTTAAATAAGAGGGAAGGAATGAGACTTTATGTAGGAAAAAGGACAACTATGAATGCATTTACTCACATACTAGCTCAATGGTAGAAAAATCAAGAAAAATAAGCTATAGGCAAAGTTACCCCTTTACACATAAAAATAATTTCCTATTTTTGCATAAAGTAAGATCATTTGGTCATGTGGTATAGATTTAAAACTGAAAAAAGGGAATAATTAAAAACAAAAAGTTGCTCAGTGTTGAGGTTTAATTTTCAAACCAACCACTAAAGTCAAAATTAAACTTCAGAAATTCTATTAAACTCTTTGTGTTTAAAGTTTAAGACAAGTAGTCTTCATAATTTTTGAAATTATGAATCCATGTAATATACCTTGATGTAAAAAATACTTGTGGATAGATGTTTAAAAATCAGTCCATTATTCTATAACATAAAAGAAGGCTTACCTTCATTAGTTTAGGTAGAAAAATTCTCAATAACCATAATGATGGATCATTTTTTCTCTTAGAGATAGAAAATGTTATTTTAAAAGTGGCTGCTGTAATTTTACAGGAAAATAGGAGATCTTTTAAAATGATAATTCCTGCTTATTACCATTTGAACAGCCTTTCTAACAGCCAAAGGAAAATGTATTTTCATCTTTTATTTCATAAATCCACAGTTGCCAACACTAGGCCCATACGTTTAGATGAAATGCAATTTCATAAATCTTAATTTGTCTTGAATAATGAAAGCCCAGTGACTTCAGCACAAAATATCTTCAGAAACTAAAAATGAATTGTTGCTTGTCTTTTCAAACTGTCCTTCAAATTGTCATCTTCATGTTTTGTTTACTGACATAGGAAACCAATTTGAGAATAAATGTTAGAGAATACTGTGGGATGTGAATAAGAGATAAAAGGTTTCTTGAATCCTAGATTCAACCAGGGGTAAAAATCTATAAAATGGCACAATTCCAGCAAATAAAATTAAAGGTCAAGCAGTTGGGTACCATAAAAAGTCATAAAATCTGTGATGCAAGAAAAAAAATAGAGAAATTAAACAGTACAATTTTACATTGTGGTGATAAATAAAAATGAAAAACAACCACAGAAGTTAGTAAAAGAGTCTAACACTGAATCATCAAATAAAATTGAAGCTACAATGAATGGATAGTGGTAAAATCCATAATGAGCAAAGTATGCAGGAAAAGATGGAGGTCTTGTTTACATAACCGTTTGCCTTATGAAACCTATGAAGGAAAATGTGACCTTTTCAAAGTCTTCTAATAAATTCCCATTGTTTTAAATATAAAGTGCAAATGCATTCTTATGACCAACAAAAGCACTACAAAATAGCAGACAAATCTATCAAGTGACATTTTAGGTAATTAAATTTGAATGGAGGCTACAGATGGATTTGTGACACAAAGGTGAACTTGGGTTTTAATTTCTTTCATGTGGAATGAGAGGTAGAGGAGAGGCTGCGTATACAATTTCATGAGTCTCCATTACCCCTTTTAGTGATGTGAGTATTCTCTAAAAATAAATTGACCTTCCATATGACCCTGCAATCCCCCTACTGGGAATATACCCTGAAGAACACAAATCACTCTATAAAAAAGATACCTGCACACGTATGTTTATCGCAGCATTGTTCACAATAGCAAGAACCTGGAAACAACCATGCTGCCCATCAAAAGAGGACTGGATTAAAAAAATGTCGTACATATACACGATGGAATACTATGCAGCCATAAAAAAGAACAAAATCATGAATTTTGCAGCAACCTGGATGGAACTAGAGTCTATAATACTGAGTGACCTCACACAGAAACACAGATCAGAATATCACATGTTCTCACTCATATAATGGACCTTGAACATCCAATGTAATACTATAAGAAAATGACTGACGGTACTGGGAAACTATGGGGGGGAGGGGGAGGGGATTAACAGTACCAAATATCTGTCTGGGGCTGGGAAAACACCTCTTATCAACAGGGTGTCTGAATGAAACGTAATTGTACACCTAACCCTTAACTGTACCCCACAAAACTATAATAAAAATACTGATTAATTATTAAAAAAAAAAAAAAAAAAAAGAAATGCTTTTCATAATCTAAAAACTCAAGCAAGAAGAAAAAAAGGCAATCCTGAAAATTAAAAACAAACTGTTGCAGATATCTGAATAAGATCGGTGAATTGTATCAATGCCAATATCCTGGCTGAGATATTATACTAGGTTTGCAGATTGTTGGTATGGGAAAAACTGGGCAAACTCTACAAAAATCTCTCTGTAGTATTTTTTATAGCTGCATGTGAACCTACAAATATACCAATAAAAACATCAATTAAAAAAACAAACTGAAACAAACAAACCTAGATTTATCTACATCAAGCTTGTGGCATAACCACAAAGAGAAAAATTATTTAAAGTTTCTTTAAAATCCAGAGTTTTGATTGTGCATCCCTGTGGGATATACTCTAGGGATGAAAAGAAGTGCAAAGAGATCCTAATCTGCATTCAACAGTCTTATTTTCATTATATAGTTAAACTAGTAGGATAAAGCAAATAAGTATGTTAATGTGGCAAGGAGTCCAGATTTTCAGAGAAAAGGTATACAAATATAAAATTTTAAAAGTTAAATAAGAACCCTATAGTTTCTCTCTCATAAAAAATCTTTATATTATGGAAAATTTCAAAAGTAGAAAGTATAAAGTCTTATGTATTCATTACTCTGCTCCCACAATTAAAAACATACTGGCCAATCTTGTTTCATCAATATTTCCAACACAGTACCTACTGCTCATCCCTGGCCTGATTTTGAGGCAAATTCCAGACATCAAAAACATGTTATGCATATATATTTTAGTACTTATCTTCAAGAGGCAAGGATTCTATTTTTGTAACATAACCCAAATTACATCTTAAAAATGAATAATTCCTTATTATTTAAAAACTGTCATGTAAAAAAATTCTGCTAATTGCTACTTTAAAATAGAAATAAAGGTACAACCTCATGGTTTATTTTTATTTTTATTTTATTTATTTATTT
>NW_007178761.1:0-507 GCF_000164805.1 Carlito syrichta
GGTCTCCTGGAAAACCAGTTAGAATTTCTCTAGTGAACATACACACACACACACACACACACACACACACACACACACACACACACGGAGGGAAAGGGAAAGGGAGAGAGGAAGAGAGAGAAAAATGAACGTGCCATGTTTTATAATGTGTCCACCTTACAAGTTATTACTTCCTAAGGGAGAATCGTGTATACATCTACCAGAAGTATAAAAGTGTATCCACTGCTCCACACTTTTGCGTATAATCAATATAGACAGAATCGTTGACTTGTGTATGCAAATATCTTTTTAGTTCATTCACTTTTTTTATTTTGTAAAATACCTCTTTAATTGTTTACATGCTTACATTTAATGATGACTAATTTGACTCTGCATAAGTTTTGGGGCATAGTTTCTCTCAACATTATTGTTTTTGAGATTCATAAATTTTATGAGTTTTGTTAGTTCATTTTGTAATTGTTGAGTAACATTCAGCTGTGTGTGTGTGTGTGTGTGTGTGTGTGTGTG
>NW_007178762.1:0-971 GCF_000164805.1 Carlito syrichta
TATATATATATAACAATTATTTTTACCACACTTTATACAAACAAACTATGTATGATAAGAATAAAACTTATTTAACCAATAAATTAGTCTTACTGTGATTTGGCTTTAGTAGAAATAGAAGAATAGAGAGAAAAATATGCTTCAAATGAAACTATAATATGCCTGTTTTTAAATTATCTTCATTATTTTTGAGTTTTTGTTGTTTTCTACAATTTAGACTACATTCTGAAGTCTTTCCTGGCTACAAGTCTCTAGACTGATGTTTTTGAATTTTTCTTCAGATTTTCTGACTTAAAATGACTAGAATTTAAAACTGTACTTTTTCTTAAAAATCTGTAGAGTAAAACAACGTTTATGCCTGCTTGCTAACATATAAACTTCACAGAAAGTTCACTTAAATGCATGGTTGAAACTATAGTCCAGAAGAATCTGTAAGATTGCCACTGCAATCTGAGAACACATCAGAACGCTAAAGACTAATTTATATATTATTCTAGACATTTAACCTTTGTTTTTCTTTCATATCCACAGAAATGTCTTATTAAAGATCTGTTGACCTGTGTAATCTCTAAAGGCCTAAACCACCTACAATACCACCTTCAAATTAAAACACAGATGTTTAGTGGGACCCATACAAGTGGAATACTTTCCTTTGTTATTCTTTACTACTTAACTTTTATCTTAGTTATTCTTTTTCACAGTCACCAACTTAAGTCTTTTTTTGTTTGTTTGTTTGTTTGTGTTTTTTTTTTGAGTTGAAGTCTCACTCTGTCGCCCAGACTGGAGTGCAGTGGCCGCTCCCGGCCACCGCAGCCTCGACCCGCTGCCGGCGATCCTTCCGCCTCAGCCTTACAAGTAGCCAGAACTACAGGCGTGAGCTACCACGCCCGGCTCATTTTGATTTATTGTATAGATGAGGTCTCTCCAAGTTGCCCAGGCGGATCTCGAACCCGCAGGCTCAGGCAATCCAC
>NW_007178763.1:0-2692 GCF_000164805.1 Carlito syrichta
GTCATTTTCTGGTATTGACATTGAGGCAATACAACACATAAAGTAAATTGGGAAGCAGTCCTCCATTTTCTTTTCCTGGAAGCATTATTAAAACTGGCAATTCTTTTAAAAATGAATTTTAGAATTCTTTATCAACCACTACCATTTTTTAACAACCAAGGTTTGTTGGGACATGCCATGCTCATTCATTCACATATTGCCCATGGCCACTGTCAGACTATGACAGCAGAGATGAATAGTTGCGCCACAAACTTTATGGCTCACAACTTCTAAAATAAAATATGCACTAGTTGGCACTTTACAGAAAATCTTTTGCCATCCTCTGATTTAAACCATTTTTTTCCTATCCAGATTCCTACTATGCTAACCCAGTTGACTTTTAATTTGTTTGTTTTGGGCTTAACCTGTCTTCAGTTGAAGTAAATGATCCGAGGCAAATGATCAGTAGAAGAGAAAACAAATAATTAGGATCCTAACATATCATCACCAGGATCACCAACATATAAATACACTAGAGTTTGTTATTTTGCTATTTGTTATACTTCTTCAATAATTTCCCATCTCTTTTCTCTAATTTGACTTCGTAAAAAGTTTTTCCCCTAATATCTCAAGAAGTCATAACAGTAGTGGCCTTTGATGTGCATACAAAAATTATAATTTGAAAGTGGACACTAAATAACAGCTGAGTCATCTCACCAGAGTACTTGAAGTTTGGTATTAATATTCCCCAACAAATCCCCCATGATCTTTACTGGAAAATTCTTTTATTCCATCTCTGGATCCAGTAAACTAGAGCATCTTATTGTTAGTTCTGCCCTTGGTGTGGGAGCCAAGTTTCTTGTTTGTTCTCCTCTGGTGCTTTGTTCTCTATTCCCTAATGTGATTTTGTTACTGCAAATCTTTTTCCAACTGTCAGATAAAATGGATTGGGCCAAGGTTCCTGAATCAGACAATTTCTCTGCCTGAACTTGCAACTTCAGCTTAAGTTGTTCCAGTTGGCTTTTTCATGCCTTTTGAGGCTCCGCTCAAGATGATTAATTTTTATCCTTTTATCTATTTAGGAGAGAAGAACATTGTCTGCTGTCAAAAATTTTCATATTGACTCTGAAATCTTACTTTATTTTTACTTGTGCTCTTAAGTCTTTCATTTCCTCACATGCATATTTTCAACCTAGTGTTATAATAAACCTCACTAAGGCTAGTTATATACAGTTCATGCATTCCAAAAGTTGCAGCCAAATATTCCCCTAATCTCCTCAATAGTAGTAGTCCATGAGGAGATATAAATTGTGCTAAGAGGAAAGAACAAAGGAGGCTGGCTAATACCCAGTCAAATTGCTGCTCAGAAAAAAATCTCTAAGATAAATATTTTGGTAAAAGTTGGAAACAAAATACAACTTAAATTCTGGTCTGGACCTGACGACACAGCTGTCTATGCTATATATTTACCATCTCTTCCTTTGTCACATTATTTTTTGCCATTATCTAAATGTGTTGTGAGCTTCCAGTATATTATCTCTGGGAACATGACTTTATAAAGATGGTTATTTTGTTTATATTATTTCTGTGGGAAAATGTTGCTAACTTTTTTCATAATCAAGCTAAAAGTTTTATATGAACAAAGAAATATCCCCAAGCCACCAATTCTTTGTCACAACTGGTTTTACTTAACGCTTATGTTGTTCTCTCACAGGTATATCAGTCAAGTCACAGAAAGTGGTGTCCTTATTTTAAATATAGTTTTAACGTGCATGGGTGTTTGATGTTATATCATATAGCAGGTTAGAAACAGAAATTTATAAGAATATAGAAGAGATATCTCATTCAAACATGCTGATCACAATGATAAGTTAAAAGCCTGATAGAAAGGAAAAAAAACAGTATATGAGGATAAATACACATTTTACACACACACACTAACTCACATCAGTATAGACACAAATGTGTCCACTTAGCACATATAACACACACACACACACACACACACACACACACACACACACCTGTAAGTAGTCATCTTAAATACAAACTCTTCCACACACACACATGCACGCACATGCACGCACACATGCACACACACTCACCTCAGTTCCAGTAGTTATAGGTTACCTAATTGTAATATACATATTATCTTAAACCGCAACATATCTGTCCAATAGTCCATCCAATCTCTCTTCTGTCTTCCTTATCCACCTTGAAATCACCCTGTTTCCCTCACGGTCCCTGTGCTCCGCCTACCTGTTGTACCACATTCGTGCAGTCCCTCTTCTATATCTTCCCTCTCTCATCCACCTTCCGTACACACATTCACCCCATTGCTCACAAACAAGAATAACCAAATACATACATATGCAATTTAATGAATGAATAGAATGAATAATATCCTTGCAAACTTCAAGGGTATCCCTTCAAAAGTATTAAAATATAAATTATACTACTGACATAAGCTAATGATCCCAAAAGAATAAGTCACGTTCACTATGTTTTATTTTTTAAAATATGAGTGTATTATATATATATAAATATAATATTTAATATGTTTCAGGAAAATTCCCATTAAAATTATGACAACAAAATACTGAAGTGTTTGAAAATCTTTGGGGAAAATTTCAGCTATCTGGAAAGGCTCATGTCAAGATTTGCAATTTGGCAATGTGTTATTTCCTGGGTAACTATAGCTCCTTACCTGCCA
>NW_007178764.1:0-1070 GCF_000164805.1 Carlito syrichta
GTGTGTGTGTGTGTGTGTGTGTGTTTCTGATAGCTATAAAATAACCATACTACTGAAACTTTTCACAAAGATTTATTCCCATGTGCTAAATACAGTATTGCTGAGCAAAATCTGGTTTGTTTTCCTTAGGATGATAGGTTTAAGATGGTTGGCACCGAGCAATTTGGTTGTTTTCCTCCTACATTTTAATTTGATTTCCTTTCACATATTTGTAATCTTTTCCATTATAGGAATATAAGTGGAATTTACATTTAGATAGCAAGATTTTACTAATACTATGTAGTTTTGTTTGAATAATGTTTGTTAAGTAATAAGGTGAGCTGGGTTTTTTAAAAGATGCACTGAAATTAATGTGTAGAGCTGAGTCTACATATCTGAACTAAGTCCAGGTTTCCATTATGTACTATATGACAATGACTGGATGAAGATTTTCTTTGAATGTTAGAGGTCATCTGTTTTGAATCTTAGAAATTTGCCACAATATGGAAAAATGTATAGAGCTTTGGGAACTGGCATTATTTTGTACCAGAATACATTCATCTGTGAGGATACTAGGTGATCATTAGAACCTATGAGCTTCTGGGTTGGTGCTTATCTTCCAGCGGTCAAACCAGATCACCCTTTAGGGCTCTCAACTTGGATGTAAACTAAATCCTAAGGGTGTTGGTTCCAAATTTTGGGTTGGGATCTAAATGAACATCTCATGCATTTAATGAAAAGTCTTGAAAGATGACCTTTGAAAAGAAATATGCTCTCCATCAGAGATGGGGACCTGTTTGTTGGAGAGGTGTCTGCTTCAGAGTCACACTCTATTCCCTTAGCAAGAGTACCTGCTTCCCCACTTACCATCCGTAGCTCCCAACTGCCTGCCCGTGTGCATCTATTCTTCAAAAGTACATACAAAATAGTACCTTTTAAAGTCACTTAGAACAATTCTGGCTTTCCATCTTCTGTATGTGTTATTCAACTGGTAACATCTTTCTGTAACTTTTTGTTTGAAGTAATTTCAGAAGCCGGGCTCAGTGGCTCAGCCTGTAATCCCGTGCTTTTGGGAGGCTGAGGTGAGTGGA
>NW_007178765.1:0-999 GCF_000164805.1 Carlito syrichta
TTGTCTCTACAATAAATCAAAAATTAGCCCGAAGGCTGAGGCAGAAGGATCCCTGGAGCCCACCAGGTGGAAGCTGCAGCGGCTGGGAGTGTGCCACTGCACTCCAGTCTGGGTGACAGAGTGAGACTCCAACTCAAAAAAAAAAAGAACAAATCAGTGGGCAAAAGACAAACAGCCCTACAGAAAAATGAGAAAAAGATGTGGACACTTCACAAAAGAAATTATTCAGATAACCAATATATATATGAAAGTGTGTTCAACCCCGTAAATAATCAGGAAAAGGTAAAACCCTACCCCTAATACTATACTATCCCTAACCCTAACTCTAACCCTGACCCCTAACCCCTAACCCTTAAACAACCACCATCATGGCTACAATGAAAATAAAATAAAATAAAACTTTTGGGACACTAAAAAAAAACAAAAAAAAAAAAACAAAGTGAAGTTAGAAATACAAATAAACAAAAGAGAAAATTTTAAATAAACTAGAATCTACTTAATATTTTTATATGTTTCTTTCCAGGCTGTTTCTTATGCAAATATATGTGTGTGCATATAAATACAAACAAATCAATAGATATGTATTTATCTATAAATACACACACCTCAAAAGGGAATCATACCATTACTATTTTGTAGCTTGCTTTTATAATGGACATTTTATAAAGGAATAAATGCCTTTCTAGACTATAAATGTGCATCAGCATCAGAATTTTTAATAACACCATAGTTTTTCACCGTGTGAAAATGCATAATTTATTTAGCCAATCCCTCATTTTAACATTTAAGTTTCTTCCTTTTTTTGTGTGGTTATAGGCAATAACTCTGCTAAAGTTTGTATTCATTTTATTTCCTCTAGAAAAAGAAATCTCGATCAAAGGAGATTTTTTAAAGACATTTTATCTTCTTGCCAAATTTCTCTTTAGAAAATTAATAGCATTTAAATCCACACCCAAATTACCCCTGATATCATCATTTTATTTGATCTTTGACAGTCTG
>NW_007178766.1:0-346 GCF_000164805.1 Carlito syrichta
TCTCCTCAATTCTTTTTAATCTCTCCATTAATGTCTCGATATCTAGGTTTGTAGTTTGGGACCAGTCATTCTGGGGGCTCTTCATTGTTTGCCTTCTGAAGTCAGTTTTCTCAGTGTCCACCCTCCCAGGGGTCTGGGAGGGACTCATATTCTTCTTTTGGTTTTTCTTCATTTATGTAAATTTTTCTCTCTCTCCCCTTTTCCCTCTCCTTCTTTAATTTTGTTTTTCAGGGAAGGTGGGGTTGTTTTGTTTTACTTCTGCAATCTCCTGTTCTTCCTTATGAGGGTCCTCTGGCTTTGTTCACTTTTGAGGTTGGTGTGTGGGCTGCAGGATGTACTTTTTGCA
>NW_007178767.1:0-473 GCF_000164805.1 Carlito syrichta
GTTGTACTCAGCAAAATCAGATTTTTCAAAGAACAAATGGTTTCTAGGAACTGCAGGCTTATAAACCGTCAACTTCAGAAGGGGGTGTTTTAGATAAGACTCTTTTCCATTTCCATGAAATAGCCAGTCTCTGGGCCATTTGGCCTTTCTTAAACAAAACCCGCCTGTCCCAGGGCAGGCCTTTAAAGTTGCAACTTGCCTTTCAAAAGGAAATACCTTTTAACTGCTATCAACCTCTCCTTCTTGCCGCTGGACTAGTGGCAGCCCAGGTGAGGCCAACTGCTGATCCTGAATAAGCCACATGTATTTTTGTGTTTATTCACTCAATCATACAAGAAATATATTTGAGCATATGCCGCCTCCTGCCACAATGTAGAAGTATATTCTTTGGGGAGACACCTCTTATCAACAAAGGTGCCTGAATGAAGCATATTTGTATACTAACCCTTAACTGTACCCCACAATATCATAAT
>NW_007178768.1:0-787 GCF_000164805.1 Carlito syrichta
TAAACAATAGTCTTAGTTGTAGATGTGGACAATTCAATGAAAGTGATTAGGTCTCACTTTATGCTCCACAGAGTGTGCTAGTACTTGACCTGTCCTTAGGTGAAATACTGAGCTTACAAGGTGACTTAATCAGGTGGGAATGGCCAGTTCCCATGCCTTACTAAGTCCTGCAAAGTATTTGGCATTTAAAGCTTCACCAATCTTGTAAGAGGTGTGCTAGTTAAGCATAGCCAAAAAGGCAGGCAGTAGTGTTATTTAGCATTACAATATAAAGGAGGGACTCAGCATACATTACACGACTCTAAGAGACTTTCCAACAGTTTTACAGGGTCAAGCAGTTGACTGCGATTTTAGGCAAGGCCTAAACCTTTAGAAACAGATTTACTTTTAACAAACCTGGCCTTTAGCATTTGAAAACAAGAACAGTTTTTTTAGTTCCTTAGTTGCCAGAGAAAGACTACAAAATTATTTTTCCCAAGGCTAGCATTAACTTGCACTGAGTTAGCAAAAGGCTAAGTAGCATATAAGAGATATGTCTATGTTTTTTTACAGGTGCACAAAGGCATCTGTGTTTCAAAGTAGGCAGAGGTGTCTCAATTTTCTTTCTCTCCTTAGGAAGCTCATTGAAAAGGACCTCTGTTCCCCAATCACTTATAGCATTCAGAGATAAAATCTGATTTCACAGCTGGGCTGGTAGACCTTGGACCCACCCTGGCTTCATTAAATGCAAAGCACTACATTGCAGTGATGGAAAGATAAAAAAAGATGTCTACAACAAACAGCTAAT
>NW_007178769.1:0-808 GCF_000164805.1 Carlito syrichta
TCAATGAAAGTGATTAGGTCTCACTTATGCTCCACAGAGTGTGCCTAGTACTTGACCTGTCCCTTAGGTGAAATACTGAGCTTACAAGGTGACTTAATCAGGTGGGAATGGCCAGTTCCCATGCCTTACTAAGTCCTGCAAAGTATTTGGCATTTAAAGCTTCACCAATCTTGTAAGAGGTGTGCTAGTTAAGCATAGCCAAAAAGGCAGGCAGTAGTGTTATTTAGCATTACAATATAAAGGAGGGACTCAGCATACATTACACGACTCTAAGAGACTTTCCAACAGTTTTACAGGGACAAGCAGTTGACTGCGATTTTAGGCAAGGCCTAAACCTTTAGAAACAGATTTACTTTTAACAAACCTGGCCTTTAGCATTTGAAAACAAGAACAGTTTTTTTAGTTCCTTAGTTGCCAGAGAAAGATTACAAAATTATTTTTCCCAAGGCTAGCATTAACTTGCACTGAGTTAGCAAAAGGCTAAGTAGCATATAAGAGATATGTCTATGTTTTTTTACAGGTGCACAAAGGCATCTGTGTTTCAAAGTAGGCAGAGGTGTCTCAATTTTCTTTCTCTCCTTAGGAAGCTCGTTGAAAAGGACCTCTGTTCCCCAATCACTTATAGCATTCAGAGATAAAATCTGATTTCACAGCTGGGCTGGTAGGCCTTGGACCCACCCTGGCTTCATTAAATGCAAAGCACTACATTGCAGTGATGGAAAGTTAAAAAAAGATGTCTACAACAAACAGCTAATCCAAAAAGCTGTCAATATAGGGACACTCTGTCTCTACAAAAATACAAATAAAG
>NW_007178770.1:0-723 GCF_000164805.1 Carlito syrichta
CAGGTGCACAAAGGCATCTGTGTTCAAAGTTAGGCAGAGGTGTCTCAATTTCTTCTCTCGTTAGGAAGCTCGTTGAAAAGGACCTCTGATCCCCAATCACTTATAGCACTCAGAGATAAAATCTGATTTCACAGCTGGGCTGGTAGACCTTGGACCCACCCTGGCTTCACTAAATGCAAAGCACTACATTGCAGTGATGGAAAGATATAAAAAAGATGTCTACAACAAACAGCTAATCCAAAAAGCTTGGCAATATAGGGACACTCTGTCTTTACAAAAATACAAATAAAGAAGTAGCCGGGTGTGGTGGTATGTTTGTGGTCCCAGCTAGTCTGGAGGTGAGTCAGGAGAATCCTTTGAGCCCAGGGGTTCAAGGCTATGATTACACCACTGCACTTCTGTCTGGATGACAGAGTGAGACCCTGTCTCTAAAACAAATTACAAACCAAGGAAGGAAGGAAGGGAGGGAGGGAGGGAAGGAATGAAATAAGGAGGAAGGGAGGGAGGGAAGGAGAGAGGGAAAGAAAGGAAGGAAACGAGGGAGGGAGGGAAGGAGAGAGGGATAGAAAGGAAAGAAGAAAGGAAGGAAGGGAGGGAGAGAAGGAGGGAGGGAGGGAGGGACGGTGAGAGGAGGAAGGGAGGGAGAGAGGAAAGAAAGAAAGAAAAGGAAAAGAAAAGAAAGGAAGTAAGGACAAGTCAAAAGTCTAAAACACCCAGAAAGAC
>NW_007178771.1:0-676 GCF_000164805.1 Carlito syrichta
CAAAAAGCTTGGCAATATAGGGACACTCTTGTCTTTTACAAAAATACAAATAAAGAAGTAGCCGGGTGTGGTGGTATGTTTGTGGTCCCAGCTAGTCTGGAGGGTGAGTCAGGAGAATCCTTGAGCCCAGGGGTTCAGGGCTATGATTACACCATTGCACTTCTGTCTGGATGACAGAGTGAGACCCTGTCTCTAAAACAAATTACAAAACAAGGAAGGAAGGAAGGGAGGGAGGGAGGGAGGGAAGGAATGAAATAAGGAGGAAGGGAGGGAGGGAAGGAGAGAGGGAAAGAAAGGAAGGAAAGGAGGGAGGGAGGGAGGGAAGGAGAGAGGGATAGAAAGGAAAGAAGAAAGGAAGGAAGGGAGGGAGAGAAGGAGGGAGGGAGGGAGGGATGGTGAGAGGAGGAAGGGAGGGAGAGAGGAAAGAAAGAAAGAAAAGGAAAAGAAAAGAAAGGAAGTAAGAACAAGTCAAAAGTCTAAAACACCCAGAAAGACAAGCAGGCAAGCTCACCTTGCAGGGAGGCCCTGTGGGCTGAGAACTTTTCCTGGCACCACCTCCAGTGTGTCTGGGGTTTTGGGAACAGCAGTCCCAACACATGCACCATGGGAACGGAATAGCAGTCCCAACATATGCATTCAAAGTGGCCCCATCCAGTTTGAATCAGGGCCCAGGACA
>NW_007178772.1:0-808 GCF_000164805.1 Carlito syrichta
AAAAACTCCGGGAAAATTTTTCTTTTTTATATTTAAAAGAAAAATAAAATGAGAGAAGACTAAGAAGTCAAGAAAGTATATAGAGAGATGAAAAGAATATGAGGAAATTCTTGAGAGTTTCAGGGATGATCTGGTCTCTCATCATACCATCATTATCAATTATTATTATAGTAGTTATTATTATTATTTTGAGTCGGGATCTCATTCTGTTACCTAGGCTGGAGTGCAGGGTCAGGATCACGGCTCACTTCATCCTCAACCTCCTGGTCTCAGGTGATCCTTCCACCTCAGCCTCTGGAGTAGCTGGATGACAGGTGGACACCATCACATCTGGCTATTTTTTTAGAATTTTTACAGAGATGAGGTCTCACTTTGTTTCCCAGGTTGGTCTCGAACTTCTGAGCTCAATCAATCCTCCCACCTTGGCCTCCCAAAGTGCTGAGATTACAGATATGAGCCATTTTACCTGGCCCATCACAATATTTATGAGAATGAAACAGGGGAATCAGCCTAAATGTCTCAAAGAAAAGGATTAAGTAGACTTGTATCAAATCACCCAAAGGAAAAAATATGCAGGCATTAAAAACCAAATTTCAAACAATTTAGCAATCTGAACACGTTTATATCATAATGCTGAGTAAGAAAATATGGAAACTGACTACATTTAATCCCAATCCTGAAAAAAATTTTATACATATATATATAATTATATATGCATGTATGTGTGTATTTAAAAAATGAAACTTCTGATGATCACTAAGCCTGACCCCCTCGAGTAACTAGACACAGTGTAGTTGTCACCGTGGTG
>NW_007178773.1:0-947 GCF_000164805.1 Carlito syrichta
TTATTATATAGTAGTTATTATTATTATTTGAGTCGGGATCTCATTCTGTTACTAGGCTGGAGTGCAGGGTCAGGATCACGGCTCACTTCATCCTCAACCTCCTGGTCTCAGGTGATCCTCCACCTCAGCCTCTGGAGTAGCTGGATGACAGGTGGACACCATCACATCTGGCTATTTTTTCAGAATTTTTACAGAGATGAGGTCTCACTTTGTGTCCCAAGTTGGTCTCGAACTTCTGAGCTCAATCAATCCTCCCACCTTGGCCTCCCAAAGTGCTGAGATTACAGATATGAGCCATTTTACCTGGCCCATCACAATATTTATGAGAATGAAACAGGGGAATCAGCCTAAATGTCTCAAAGAAAAGGATTAAGTAGACTTGTATCAAATCACCCAAAGGAAAAAATATGCAGGCATTAAAAACCAAATTTCAAACAATTTAGCAATCTGAACACGTTTATATCATAATGCTGAGTAAGAAAATATGGAAACTGACTACATTTAATCCCAATCCTGAAAAAAATTTTATACATATATATATAATTATATATGCATGTATGTGTGTATTTAAAAAATGAAACTTCTGATGATCACTAAGCCTGACCCCCTCGAGTAACTAGACACAGTGTAGTTGTCACCGTGGTGTGTGTGTGTGTGTGTGTGTGTGTGTGTGTGTGTGTGTGTGTGTGTGTGTGGCAAAGTCCCAGGACCATCTGTCTTCCCTCAAGCCATCATGACAGTTTCATTGGTATAAATGGGCATCCTGCATGTGTACATGGGGGAACCCAAAACCCCTGGAATTATCTTTTGGAGGGTGGGCCCCTTGCAATACAGTCTTCTCCCTCTAAGTTAGTGTTCTAGGAAACCATCAGCATCAGTGTACCAGCTACTCTTGTTGTGAAAGGATGCATTCGGTTTCAGTGAATTTTTTTTGAGATTCTTTCAAT
>NW_007178774.1:0-665 GCF_000164805.1 Carlito syrichta
AGATGTGGCCACAGGGGAGTCTCAGGAGAGATTTGGAAAGACACAAGTCCATTGTACTCACAGGTCTTAGAAACAGAGGAAGGCAGGAGCAAGGGGAAAAGCTGAGGTAGCGCCTTCATTGGGATTTCCATAGAAAGGCAGAGCAGGGCAGGGCAGGGAAACAATCAGTTTAGGACCAGTTTAGATCATTTCAGCAGGCTCTAAACCATAGAGGTGGTCCCTCATTTCCTGATAACTGGCCCTGGATGGTATAGGCAGAGGAATAGGAACTGAGTGTATGGACCAGATAGAGAAGATAAGTCTCTGGGTTGGCTAGTTTGCATGTCAAAGGCATGCTCTGAATTGGGCCCTTGCTACTTCTCTAATAATTGGCTAGTGCTGCAAATCAAAACCACACTGAGATACCATCTAACTTCAGTCAGAATGGCAGTTATCAGTAACTTAAAAAATAATAGTTGCTGGAGAGGGTGTGGCGAAAAGGGAACACTTCTACACTGTTGGTGGGAGTGCAAACTAGTGCAACATCTGTGGAAAACAGTATGGCGATTCCTAAAAGCTGTAAATATTGACCTCCCATATGACCCCGCAATCCCCCTACTGGGAATATATCCTGAAGAACTCAAATTACTCTATAAAAAAGATACCTGCACACGTATGTTTATCGG
>NW_007178775.1:0-581 GCF_000164805.1 Carlito syrichta
CTTGTTCCAGCCACTCCTCCAGTGGGCACGAGGGCGGTAGTAACCAGTTGTCTTGGAGTAGACTGTGGAGGTAGATAGAGAACCTGGAAGAGAACATATCTAAAAGAAAATAAGTGATGTTTAGGGACGAGGTGTTGACTCCTCTACTGGGACAGGTTGATAACTATTGAGTAATAGGAGGTTAAGGTTTTGATTTGAGAGTTCAATTGAGCGTTGTTGGAGAAATTTAAAGATACATGGGGCTATTAAACAAAAAACACAAATTAAAATGACGGCCTAGGAATGGGGCCAGCCAGGTGACAAGAGGGTGTTGCAACCAGATGAAGGGAGAAGAGTCTGGCTGTTGGAGGCACTGTTTTAATTCATCACTTCGATGGTTGAGGACGTTTAGATTTTCTTCTACTAGGCCAGTCTTGTTAATGTAATAACAGCATTCCTCGCCGAGAAAGAGGCAAGTGCCTCCCTTGTCGGACGTTAGAAGATCTAAGGCTCACCTATTTTGTAAGGTGACCTGGGCTAACGAGGTGATTTGGCATTGTAAGGAGGCTAGGGATGTTGCTGAGGCCTCTAATGCAAGTTGT
>NW_007178776.1:0-1160 GCF_000164805.1 Carlito syrichta
AAGGCTCACCTATTTTGTAAGGTGACCTGGGCTAACGAGGGTGATTTGGCATTGTAAGGAGGCTAGGGATGTTGCTGAGGCCTCTAATGCAAGTTGTAGTTTATTTGCTAGGTCTTGGGAGGAGGTAATGCTGTATGCTAGAGCCCCACTGCCTAGGCCTGCTGCTGCCAGAGCAGAGGCAAGAGAGACTCCTGCGATTACAGGAAGAAAGACTGCCTGTTTCTGGTGGGGGTGGGGTGACACTATCAGTGTTGTAGGTGTGTTTATTGTGTATTTTGTTGCAAATTCCCCTTGTGTGTATAGGGTCAACTGAGGTACCAGGGTGACCAGGACACATGATGACTTAAAGGTTTTAGTAAGGGTGCCATTGCACCAGAAGAAGAAGCCAGGTGGGGCACAGGTGACATTGACATGTGATGGTTGAGTTGGGGTTGCGAACAGGGGAATTCCTGATAGTGAGGGGAAATGAACAGTAGGATTTTGTGTGCAAGGGGTGGTAAGATTTTTATGAATGGTACTGCTGTGAATGGGGGGCAGCTGAGGGCTGCACATAGGAAGCAGTCAGAAAAGTTGCCTAGATGTGAGTAGTTGAGAAAGCGTACTCCCTGGTGGACTCCTGAGAGCCAGGAAAATGGGGTGGCTTTGGTTGTCTGTTTTATGGTGGTTTGCAATATTGCCTCTTGTTTCGTTATTACAGGGGCTAAGTTTGGGATACTTGGCTGAATTCGGACATAGGTGAGGTAAATTTTGATGGTTCCTACTGGGGTGGAGTCATCGATTCCATTGTAGACCTTGCCCACCACCCCCTTTTCCCACATGTTATCGCAGGGATGTTTGATGTTGAAGTAGAAGTGGTCTCCACCTTGTGAAGTGAGAAGAAAAACATCTTTATCACCTTTAAACCTTTCTGTCCTTATGGAGTGGATCATGCAAGAGACTTTTGGGCATCCCCCATAAATTTCAGGGTTGTGTTTACAGTAATCTTGGGTTTGGTCAAAAAGAAAGCAGAATTGAGGTACTTTGTGCCATGTTAAAGTAATTGAGTGCATGGAAGAGAGAGAGATGGGAATAGAAACTCGAGACTGGCAGCCATATGGCTGTCAGTCCGCTGTGGCCAGACGTTGGGTGTGTGAGTGGCCTTTAGAAGTCCAGAACTCTTC
>NW_007178777.1:0-509 GCF_000164805.1 Carlito syrichta
CTATTCAGTAAAATGGTGCTGGAAAAACTGGCTGACCACATGCAGAAGATTGAAACAAGACACCTATCTATCCCCATACACAAAAATTAACTCCAAATGGATCAGGGACCTAAATATAAAACCTCACACCATAAGGACCTTAGAAAATGAAGGACATACCCTCATGGAAATTGGAACTGGCATCCAATTCCTGAACAAAACTTGAAACCCACAGGCCATAAGGGATAAGATAGATAAGTGGGACCTCATTAAACTGACAAGCTTCTGCAAAGCCAAAGAAACTATCAAGAGAGCAGGAAGACAGCCTACAGACTGGGAAAAAGTATTTGCCAACACCAGGTCTGACAAAGGCTTAACATCCGGATCTATAAGGAACTCAAATGTGCTGAAAAGAAAAAAACCAACAACCCCATTATAAAGTGGGCAAAAGATATGAACAGACACTTCACAAAGGAAGAGATCCGAGCAGCCAACAGACACAGAAGAAATGCTCAACCTCATTAATCATG
>NW_007178778.1:0-408 GCF_000164805.1 Carlito syrichta
TTTTTAAAATCCAGTCCTCTTTTGATGGACAGCATGGTTGCTTCCAGGTTCTTGCTATTGTGAACAATGCTGCAATAAATATATGTGTGCAGGTATCTTTTTTATAGAGTGATTTGAGTTCTTCAGGGTATATTCCCAGTAGGGGGATTGTGGGGTCGTATGGGAGGTCAATATTTAGAGCTTTTAGGAATCGCCATACTGTTTTCCACAGAGGTTGCACTAGTCTGCACTCCCACCAACAGTGTAGAAGTGTTCCCTTTTCACCACACTCTCTCCAGCAACTGTTATTTTTTGCGTTATTGATAATTGCCATTCTGACTGGAGTTAGGTGGTATCTCAGTGTAGTTTTGATTTGCATCTCCCTGATGATTACTGAGGTTGAACATTTCTTCATGTGTCTGTTGGCTG
>NW_007178779.1:0-972 GCF_000164805.1 Carlito syrichta
TTGGACTAACACTACTGTAACTATGATGGCTTTCTTTTGATTACTATTATCCTGGCAGATCTTTTTCCACATTTTTACTTTAACCTTTCTCCATCTAGTTATACACCTTGCAAACAGCACATGGGGGGGACCTCACGAAAATGTAATTAATTTATACAACATTGTGCATTCTTACATGTTTAAACTCCAGTCACCTTCAAAGTACTCTCCATGTGATGCAACACACCTACTGAGACATTTTTTCCACTGCTCAAGACAATTTTTGAACTTGTCAATTTTGATGCCTTTTAGTGCTTCTGCTGTTTTTGTTTCACCTCTTTCACACTGGAAAATGTTTCCTTTTGAGGACTTTTTTCATCTGGGGAAACAAACAAAAATGTTGCTTGTGAGGAGAGTGAGTCAATAGGGAGGGTGGGTCACCATTGTCATATTGTTTTTGGTCCATAATCTGTTTGCCACAAATTGTGCACAACCTTCTCAAAACTTCCAGATAAAAACTTTGGTTGACCATTTGATCTGGAGGAACAAATTCCGAGTGCACTACAAGGGGTCTGCCCTCCAAGAGATAATTCCAGGGGCTTTTTTGGGTCCCTCTGATAAATGGATTTTTAAAAAGCCAATCTGAGAATCTTCTAGCTGGCTAATTTAGCCTATTTACCTTTACTACTGAATCATTTATTTTTACCATCCTATATTATGCTTTCTATTGACCAGAAAGGTCTGTGTTATACATTTTCTGTCCATTTATTGTTGCTGTTCTTAGAAGACTGACTTCAATCATTCCCTCCTGTCTTAGAGGTTATTTGCCAAAATCTTAGTTCCACTTTAGATCCCACAAATTGGTTATTGTCATTTTCTACAGGCAGTACGTGTTTAGGTATAGTGCTACTTCCTACATTTTCTTCCTTCCTTCTGGGTTCAGTTTCTTTCTTGCCGGAGTCTGTCCCTTGTTCCTTTGGTGAGAGTCTGTTA
>NW_007178780.1:0-893 GCF_000164805.1 Carlito syrichta
TCACCCACAGTCCAGTCTCTCCGCAGCAGGAGTTCTGCCTTGTTTCTTCAGACCTCCAGGAATCTGGCCCCCAAAATCCCAGTCTAGGCAGGGGCCCCTTTCTGACCAGTGCTGCCAGAAACTCTGCAGGTGGGTGGGACCTCACGGGTGGGCTGGTCCTCACGAGTGGGTGGGACTTCACAGTTGGTGGGACTTCATGAGTGGGTGGGACTTCATGGGTGGGTGGGATCTCACAGGTGGGCTGGGCTTCATGGATAGGTGGGACCTCATGGGTGGGTGGGACCTCAGGGCCGGTGAGACCTCACAGATGGGCTGGTCCTCATGGGTGGGCAGGACCTTACAGTGGGCAGGACTTCACAGGTGGGCTGGTCTTCATGGGTGGGTGGGACCTCAGGGTGGGTGGGACCTCACAGGTGGGTTGGTCTTCATGGGTGGGTGGGACTTCACCATGGGCGGAACTTCATGAGTGGGTGGGACCTCATGGATGGGCTGGTCTTCATGGGTGGGGAGGACCTCACAAATGGGCTGGGCCTCACAGGTGGGCGGAACCTCACTGATAGGCTGGTCTTCATGGATGGGCAGGATCTCACGGGTGGGCTGGTCTTCACAGGTGGGCAGGACTTCATGGGTGGGTGATACCCTAAAGGCTACCTGCCCTGTCTGCCTCCTGCCCACCCAGCCTGGTGCCCACCTCACCCACGACCCACCCCCTGGTGGCCCATGTTGTCTGCCCAGCCATTTAGGGAGAATGACCAGATCTCATCAAGTGGGTGTCCTGAATCCGGTTCCTTCTCAAGCTCTTTTTATTTTTATTTTTATTTATTTATTTATTTATTTATTTTTGAGTCGGAGTCTCACTCTGTCGCCCAGACTGGAGTGCAGTGGCAGCTCCC
>NW_007178781.1:0-688 GCF_000164805.1 Carlito syrichta
GAAAGGGAATGGAAAATCACAAGTGACGGATTGCTAAAGGACGAGTTCTAGAAGTCATGCATACCAGGGTCTCCCACATTCTATTGGCTGTGACTCAGTAATATGACCACACCTAACTGTCAATGAAGCGGAGGCAAATACAGCCAAGCTGCATCCCCACAAAAAAAGGTGGTTTGGTGTGCAATTTTCCAACATCTTCCACAGTCTCTGTCTAGGCTTTTCCTTGTCTTAAAATGTTTTTTGCTCATGTAATAACCTAAAATCATTTGGAAAAATCTTTATGTTCTCATGAATTTTGAGTGGGCTTCTAAAATGTTTTTTAAATGTTTTCTTAGTTTTATTGAAAGTAGTGAATGGAGCCAGGCTTTGGTGGCTCAGCCGTAATCCCAGCGCTTTGGGAGGCTGAGGTGAGTGGATTGCCTGAGCCCGCGGGTTCGAGACTTGCCTGGGCAACTTGGCGAGACTTCATCTCTACAATAAATCAAAAAATCAGCTGGGCATGGTAGCGAGTGCCTGTAGTTCCAGCTACTCGGAAGGCTGAGGTGGAAGGATCGCTGGAGCCCAGCAGGTCGAGGCTGCGGGGGCCGGCAGTGGCCGCTGCACTCCAGTCTGGGTGACAGAGTGAGATTCCAACGAGAGAGAGAGAGAGAGAGAAAGTAGTGAATGGAACAACTTAAATTTTTTAAAA
>NW_007178782.1:0-508 GCF_000164805.1 Carlito syrichta
CCCCTTGCGGTGTCTCATATCTAATCTGGCTACTCTGGGGTTGTCTGAGGATATCCGTAAACGGAAGCTAATCTTCCTTTCCTCCCAGACCTGGCCCCAATATCCTCTGGACAATCAGTCTCGCCGGCCCCCTGAGGGAACTTTCAATTTTGGCCTCCTCACCGATCTCAGTAATTATTATCACCGAACTGGGAAATGGTCCGAGGTCCCCTATATCCAGGCCTTTTGGGCATTGTGCTCCTGCCCAGACCTCTGCATCAGATGTTCCTCGGCCCAGGTCCTCCTGGTCAAATCCCCTGATAGGGGCTATCAGCCTCTCCCTGTGTCGGAATCTTCCTTTGCAGATCCTCTGGAGGATCTTCCTCCTCCAGCTCCTACCCCTCCTTCTCCTCCCCTCCCGTCCACCTCTTCTCAACTGTCTGCTCTTTCCTAACCCCCTCCTTATCCAACCTCCTGTGCCCAGACCTCCTCCACTCAGGCCCCTCCGGTGTCTGCTCCTGCCTTACCT
>NW_007178783.1:0-568 GCF_000164805.1 Carlito syrichta
TTATAAGAACATTTTACTCGTTAAAACAAAAATGACTGTTCCTGGGTTCATTGTTGTAGCATTTAATTTGGATGACTGGTACTTCTTTTTTTTTTAGTTGGAGTATCACTCCATCCCCCAGGCTAGAGCGCAGTGGCATGCTCCCTCCCAGCCACCGCAGCCTCTACCAGCTGGCCTCCGGCAATCCTTCTGCCTCAGCCTTCCAAGTAGCTAGAACTACAAGCGCGTGCTACCAAGCCCGGCTAGTTTTTTATTTATTGTAGAGACAATAAATAGTTTTTTATTTATTGTAGAGACAATAAATAGTTTTTTATTTATTGTAGAGACAATAAATAGTTTTTTATTTATTGTAGAGACAAGGTCTCGGCAAATTGCCCGGGCAGGTCTCACACCCGCGGCTCAGGCAAATCCACTCACCTCAGCCTTCCAAAGCGCGGGATTACAGGCTGAGTCACCGAGCCCAGCTTAGTACTTCTTATCCATTACAGACACTATATCTGATCCACTAAATTTTACATTGATCCAAGTTTCACCAAACTAAAACATCCCCTTCCTTTGCCTGCCTTGG
>NW_007178784.1:0-499 GCF_000164805.1 Carlito syrichta
GTATGGTGATGTCAGCAAGGGATCCTCCGGAAGGTTATCTAAAGGTCCTCGGTAGAAAGGACCTCTATACATACAATGTTTTATCTATATCACCATTTGGAGTTTGATGGCCTCTAGACAAGAAGAAACAAACTTTACTAGAAGGTTAACTATACATGGATGAAACACAAGCAATATAATAAAAGGAGATATTAAGGGGAAAAAAACCCATGTCCATATATTAGAAATCCCCAGAGGATAAAAAAGATTATATACAACTGGGTCCCAAAACTGTCTGTTTTTTGTAAAGAGTCAATGATTTTTATTGCTTTATGACCTATAAAGTCTCTTTTATTTGGGAGCAAGTGTTAATATGGAAACAAATTTCAATATGAAAACAAGTTTCGCCAGGCTCAGTGGCTCAGCCTGTAATCCCGTGCCTTTGGGATGCTGAGGTGAGTAGATTGCCTGAGCCCGTGGGTTTGAGACCCGCCTGGGCAGCGAGACCTCATCTCTACAA
>NW_007178785.1:0-797 GCF_000164805.1 Carlito syrichta
GGGCAATGGAAGTCTGCCTGGAGAATGGCAAGGCAGTTTAAGCAGGTCTGTTTTTCTCTGCTTGTCTGGGTCCTCTGGGTTGGGGTCTGATGCTGTGTGCCTCAGCCAGGGTGGACCCGGAGTTCCAGAGCTCCAAAGTTCCAAAAGGCAGGCTGTAAATGACGAGAGTGGCACTGGGTCCCTACAGAGTATTCAGCCAGTAATGGAACCGGTGTCTCTGAGGGGCGGGCGCTCAGAGCCTCCCTGTGCGACCTGCGGTGCCGGGTGCCGGGCCGGGGAGAGAGCTGGAGGGAGCAGGGACCCAAAACTTCCCCGCACGCTGCAATACCTGGCCTTAGGAAATGAGGTAAAGTTTGTTGCTAGGTGGGCAGGGCAATGGAAGTCTCTTCCTGGAGAATGGCAAGGCAGTTTAAGCAGATCTGTTTTTCTCCGCTTGTCTGGGTCCTCTGATTTGGGGTCTCACGCTGAGTGCCTCAGCCAGGGTGGACCCGGAGTTCCAGAGCTCCAAAGTTCCAAAGGGCAGGCTCTAGACAGCGAGAGTGGCACTGGGACCCAACAGAGGACTTCAGCCAGAAATGGAACCAGCGTCTCTGAGGGGCGGGTGCCCAGAGCCTCCCTGTGTGACCGGCGGCTTGATGCCGGGTGCCCGGGCTGGAGACAATGCAGCCGGGGAGGGATCTGGAGGGGGCTGGGACCGGAGACTTCCACACACGAGTAGAACGGCAGCAGTGGGGCGGGGGCGCAATATCTGGCCTTGCGTGGGACTGAAGTTCCCGGGCCCGCCCCCAGCGCGGTTG
>NW_007178786.1:0-950 GCF_000164805.1 Carlito syrichta
ATTTTTTGATTTATTGTGGAGATGAGGTCTCACCAAGTTGCCCAGGTTGGTCTCAAACCCGCATGCTCGGGCAATCCTCTCACCTTAGCTTCCCAAAGTGCTGGGATTATATGTGTGAGCCACTGAGCCCGGCTAGTTGTATTTGATTTTTATCTAGCTCTCTGGTTATTTTAGGGAGGATGAATTAAAGGATGATAAGATTGGAGTTAAGGAGACCAGTGATAAAAATTTTGAACTTATCCAGTGGAGAAATAATTATGGTCTAAGCTGAAAAAAAGAAGAAATGAGAGAGAAAAAAAAGAGGAATAAATTTGTGACAGAGTTCGGAAGTCACGTTAGTGGAATTGGGTGCTTATGTGAGAAGGGTTCACATCAAGGAGAGGAAGTTCAGTGAGGAACTGAGCATTTGGGGCCTCCACCACGAGTTTTGTTTTCCTCGGTGATTAGAAGTAGACATTTGCCCAGCACAGTGGCTCAGGCCTATAATCCCACCACTTTGGAAGGCTCAGGCAGAGGATGGCTTGAGCTCAGGGGTTCGAGACCAGCCTGGGTAACTTGGTGAGACTTCATCTCTACAATAAATCAAACACACACACACACACACACACACACACACAAAACTAGCCAGGCGTGGTAGTGTGCGTCTGTAGTTCCAGCTACTTGGAAGGCTGAGGCGGATTGAAGCTGCGGTGGCCATGAGCATGCCACTGCAATTCAGCCTGGGTGGCAGTGAAACTCCAACTCAAAAAAAAGAAGGAAAATTGAGCGTAGGTAGGAGTGGGGAGGCTTGTTGTACTCCTAACTTGTGTGATAATAAATCTGTCCTAGGAGAGGAAGGTCAAGTCTTCTCTCTTGTAACGTGGCGTTGTGATGGGTCAAACCCCCTACTGCTGCATTCAGGCAGGGCCTTGTCATCACTTTGACATAAGCACCTGCAGGATGACCACAGG
>NW_007178787.1:0-1893 GCF_000164805.1 Carlito syrichta
CTGAAAATCAGACTCAGAATCTCATCCTATGACTGACCGAATTACAACACAAGTTGAATTTCCAGTCTCACCTGGTGTTTCCTGTTAAAGCGAGGTCATTGAGAAAGTATGGGTCATTGAGAAAGTTAGGATGGAGAAGCGTGGGAAGATCCTTATGAAGCTGGAAATGTTGAGTCCCTACATTTGGATAATCTTCTCTACCAGTAGAAACAGCTTTCCCACCTCCATCTGAGGGGATTAACCTAGCATTGCCTGAGGAAACTGTGATGGCCTCTCCTGAGACAACTGTTATGTGAGACAATGCAGATTTTCCTCAGGACCCGCCCTGCCATCCCTCTTTGCTTCTGTAACGAGATTCAAATCCCAGCAAGCTTGAGGTTCAAAAGTGACCCATGAGGAGATATGCTATACTCCAAAAGAACTACTTGAGTTTTCTCATTTATGACAGAAATCTGGGAACATGTGTGGGAATTGATGTCAAGGGTGTGGAATAATACTAGAAGGAACATAATGTTAGATCAGAGCAAATTTGTGGATGTGGGATCAATAAGCAGATATTCCACATTTAATGTCGCAGTTTGAAGAGTTAGAAAGGCTTATAACAGTTCTATCGATTGGTTGACACATGGACCAAAGGTCTCCCACAGTGAGCAAATTGAAAATGCAGGACCTGCCTTGGTTTAACATAGAAGAAGGGATTCAGAGGCTTAGGAAGATTGGAATGTTAGAGTGGATTTGTCCTTTGAAATCTACTCTCCTATACTGGGAGGGGCTAGAAGGCATACTTTTTAACCAATACTATGCGAAATAAATCTGTGAGGGGAGCCCTAGCATCCTTAAAGGGCATTGTGGGCACTCTTCTTGGTAGAGCAGACCTCGCTGCCATCACTTAATTGAGAAACCTAAAGGCAATGAGAGTAACTAAACCTCAGGAAGGCAGGGACCAAGTGGCTAGAGAAGGCAAGGTGGGCATGGGTACCATAATGGACAGTGAGTCAAAGCAGCAATCAGAATAGTATGATCTGTGCAGACGTATGATATTGGCTAGTTAGTCATAATGTTGCTAGAAGTGAACCAGATAGGAAGTCTACTAAATGGTTTGACCTGTGTAAGCAGAAAATTCTAGACCGAGTTAACAGAAGTCTATGATTCAGAAGTCTAATCTGAATCATTAAAACAGAGAGTCATGGTCCCTGAATCAGTTTCCAGACTTGAGCCAGCTTACAGCTCCAAAATCCTTTGAATGAAGAGAAGGCTGGGTCTCCTCGAGAAAGGACCCTGGCATACTTGCAAAAATGTTGTGTATAGTCAATATTTCTCTCAGCCTTCCCCAAAAGGACTTATGGTCTTTTTCCTGTAGTAACTATGCATTGGGGAAAAAATAATCAGACCTTCTTGAACACTGGCTCTGAGCTGACACTAATTCCAGAAAACCAAAACATCACAGTGGCCCAGCACAGTAGGTCCTTACAGAGGATAGGAGATCAATGGAATTTTAGCTCAGGCCTCACAGTGGGTTCACTGGGTCTCTGAACCTGTCCTGTGGTTATTTCCCAAGTTCCAGACTGCATATGTGGATTAGATATACTCAGATATACTATACTACATATATACTACATAGATATTTATATTGCAATAGATATACTCAGCAGCTGGCAGAATCCCCACACTGGTTCCCTGACCTGTAGCTTGAGGGTTCTTTTGGTGGGAAAAGCTGAATAAGCCACTAGAGCAGCCTCTACCTAGGAAAATAGCAAATCAAAAGCAATACTGCTTCCCGAAGGGACTTCAGAGTTCAGTGCCACCAGCAAATATCTGTCGGGGGATGGGAAAACACTTCTTATCTACAGGGTGCCTGAATGAAACGTCATTGCACACCTACCCTTAACTGTA
>NW_007178788.1:0-866 GCF_000164805.1 Carlito syrichta
ATCAGCTGTCAGTGGTGCATTAGACAAGGTTCTCACACTTTCCCTTCTCTTGCTGAAGGCTGTTTCTTTGCAGTGTAAGTAACTGCCTTCCTGGGGGAGCCGGGTGGCCAGCTCTTAGTGAATAAAAGGAGACTATTATGCAAAAAACCCAAAGGGAAGATGTCTCAAGAAGGCTTTTTGTGTTGTTGGACCAGCTTGTGATTGGAGGACCTGCCTGCTCTTTGGGTGGGGGTGGGGTATGAGCATAAGATGCTTCCCAGAAACAAAACCCAAGCACGGAGCTGTGGCCACGAGGGGACACATCTTTGTGTGTTTCTCCTCTTGATAACTCATTCTTGTCCTGCCTAGAGAAGAGCTTGATGTAGTTCCCTTCTGGATCTAGAATTATTTGTTTTACCATAATTACCATAATTCTAGTATTCTGTTCTTTGCCCCAAATGCCACAGTGATGCTGAGAAAGGTTTGCTATGGCAGGAGTTGTGGCATTCCTGGGCCACCCACCTCACGCTTCTCTGTGCTCACTTTTCTTAGTGGCTGGAGTATTTAGTTTCATTTATTCACTCAGCAATCACTTAGGACACTATGTGTCAGGTACTGAGCCTGCAGAAATGAATATGTTGAAGTCATGATCTTCAAGGAGTTTGTAGCATGAATAAATCTTTTTTTTTTGGTCTGAGTTGGTAATCATGTCAAAAAATAATTCTAAGAGTACATTCTTTATCTCTGTCTGATAAACTGTTCCATTTGGCCACCAAACATGTTTCTATAATAAATGAACTCTCGTGCAATTGGCTAAAGGGGAATGATGTCAGTTTATATGTGGTTTTTGAGGCAGGCATAGTTAGCCAAGCATATACCTTAGCTGT
>NW_007178789.1:0-1130 GCF_000164805.1 Carlito syrichta
GGGTTTTTGTGGTCTTGCTTTTCCAGCTTCTTTAGGTGGCTTGTTAGGTTGTTAATTTGCATTCCTTCCATTTTCTTCATGTATGTTTGTAGGGATATAAATTTCCCTCTTACTACAGCTTTCAAGGTATCCCAGAGATTTTGGTAAGATGTTTCTTCATTTTCATTTGTTTTCAGGTATCTTTTGATCTCTGTTTTGATTTCATCATTGACCCAGGAGTTGTTTAGCATCATGCTGTTTAGTGTCCATGTCTTTGTGGGTTTTGGGGGGACTTTGTTGGTGTCAATGTTTATTTTTATTCCACTGTGGTCCGAGAAGGTGCATGGTAGAATTTCGGTCCTTTTAAATTTGCTTATGCTTGATTTATGGCCAATTACGTGGTCGATCTTAGAATTCATTCAATGCGGTGATGAGTAGAATGTGTATTCTGTGGTCTTTGGATGGAGTGTTCTGTAGGTATCAATTAAGTCCATTTGGTCCAAAGTCACATTGAGGTTCCGGATCTCCTTGCTGATTTTTTGTCCTGATGATCTGTCTAGGGTTGTGAGTGGGGTATTAAAGTCCACAGTTATAATGGTGTTAGAGTCAATATCTTTCTTTAGTTTTCCTAGAAGTTGCTTTATGAAAGTTGGCGCACCTATGTTGGGTGCATATATGTTTAGGATAGATATTTCTTGTTGATGGATTGAGCCTTTTATCATTATGTAGTGGCCTTCTGTATCTTTTTTGATTTTTAATAGCTTGAATGGTATTTTGTCTGAAATTAAGATCGCTACTCCTCCTTTCTTTTGTATTCCATTCACCTGAAAGTTTGTTTCCTATCCTCTTACTTTGAGTCTGTGGGTGTCCTTTCTAGTGAGGTGAGTCTCCTGAAGGCAATAGATTGTTGCCTGATGATATTTTATCCATTTTGCCATTCTATGTCTTTTCAGTGATGCATTTAGTCCATTCACATTTAGGCTAATAATTGAAATGCAAGAGTTGATCCCTGTCATAAGTTCTTACAGAGTTGTTCCTGTTTGTTTGTTGTCTTTCTTTGGGTTTTGGAGGTGGCTCATGTGTGTTTTTAATCTTTTGCCTGTACTCTTGTGAAGAATGTTGTTGTTCTTTTTTCTTTTTCTTCTGTGTTC
>NW_007178789.1:2559-3152 GCF_000164805.1 Carlito syrichta
ACTCCCATACAAAAAAAAATAAAACATAGTGATGCTAACATACAAGCTAACCAACCACCTCATTGGTGTGCTGTTCCTCTATACAAAGATATGGTTTACAGAGAGAAGAAACAGAAGAAAAGGAAGAGGAAAGAAAAAAATAAAAAGGAACAATACAGTAGGAATAGAATTAAGTCATTAAACTAACAGAGTCAATGAAGCACACTCTGAGACTTTTCGTTTAAGTCCAATGTCCTTTCAGTTCTGATTTCTAGCTTTCTTTTCAAGCTGGTAAATTAGTTTGCAGTTAGGGTCAGTTGCCCCTGGTCTGCTATGAAGGACAGTTCAGATCACCCTCCGTTCACCATTCTGGCCTGTCTTTTTCAAGCTTCTTTCTCCCATTTCGGTGTTGTTACCTTGAATCGCCAGCAGGTGGTGCTATCTCAGCAGCTCGCCCCAGAGGGGGTGGGACCAGACAGGAACCGGCAGAGACTGGAGATGGATGCCTGCCTCAGGGCACAGGCAGGAGACTCACAGCTGGCAGGATGTCTCGATTGCAGGAGAGGTGGCTGCGATCCCAGCAGATCTTCCCTGAAGGGGTTTCAAGGACTGAA
>NW_007178789.1:3419-40660 GCF_000164805.1 Carlito syrichta
TTCTCCTTTGCAGAGGGTTTCACAGACCAGGTTGCCCCGTCACCATCTTGCTGGAAGTCCATGATTGATTTTTAAAATGTGGATCTTGAATAGTCTTGATGAAACTTGTTTCTTCTCTAATGTGGTGTGTGTGTGTGTGTGTGTGTCTGTGTGTGTGTGTGTGTGTGTGTGTATTCAGATTTTCATTTATACAAGATCAGGTTATCTGCAAGTGGAGATAGATTTTCTTTCTCCTTTCCAATCCGAATGCCTTTTATTTCATTATCTAATTGTCCTGACTAGCACTTTAGTATAATGTTGACAGAAGTGGCATGAGTGCATATCCTTGTCTTGCTCCTGGTCTTAACAGGAAAGCTTTCAGTCCAATTTACAGTGTTTCATCAATGATCTTTCTCAGTTGAGGACGTTCCCTTCTATTCCTAGTTTGTTGAGTGTTTTTATAATAAAACAATATTGGCTTTTTGTCAAATGCTTTTTCTATGTCTGTTGAGATCATCATGGGTTTTTTTATTTCTTAGTTATTGCCTTAGGGGTTGCTGTAGAAATAACAATTAGCATCTTAATGTATACCAATATAGTTTGGATTAATCCCAACCTAATTTCAATAGTGTGATGATTAATTTTATGTGTCAACCTGGCTGAACCATGGAGTGCTCAGATATTTTAGTCAAATATTATTCTGGATGTTTCTGTGAGGATGCTTTTGGATGATATTAACATTTAAATCAGAAGACTGAGTAAAGCAGACTTCCTTCCCTAATGCAAGTCATTCTCATTTAATCAGCTACAGGCCTGAACAGTACAAAAAGGTTAATCCCTCTCTAAATAGGATAAAAGTATTTGTGCCCAGCAGTCCTTGAACTGGAACACTGGCTTTTTCCTGCCGTTAGACCTACACTGAAATATCATCTCTTCTTGAGTCTTGAATTTGCTGGACTTTGGACTGGAACTACACCATCAGCTCTTTTGATTCTCAGGACTTTGGACTCAGACTGGAACTAAACTATTGACTCTCATGGGTCTCCAGCTTAATGGCTCACTCTATAGATCTTGGGACTTGTCAGCCTCCATAATTGCCTGAGCCAATTCCTTAGTATACATCTCTTTCTCAGATTGGGCATGGTGACTATAATCCCAGTGTTTTGGGAAACCAACATGGGGGAATCATTTGAGGCTAGGGGTTTGAGATCAACCTGGGCAATATAGTGAGACCCTAGCTCTACTGTGTGTGTGTGTGTGTATAAATTAGCCAGGTGTGGTGGTATGTGCCTGTTGTCCTAGATATTTGGGAGGCTAAGGTGGGAAGATCACTTGAACTCAGGTGTTCAAGGTTACAATGAACTATGATCAGACCACTGCACTCCAGCCTGGGTAACAGAAGAAAATCCTGTCTCTAAAAAGTAAAAAATAACACTTTCTCTCTCTCTCTCTAGAGATAGAGAGATGGACATATAGATGATAGATATTTTTAAAAATATGAATCTTTAGTCCTGCAACCTTGCTGAAACTTGTTTCTTTAACACACACACTCTCTCTTTCTCTTGCTGTAGTTAGGTGACAGATTGAAAGATAGATAAATAGATAGATAGATAGATAGATAGATAGATAGAGATAGACGATAGATAATTTTTAAAATATAGATCTTGAATCCTGTAGCCTTGATGAAACTTGTTTCTTTAATGTGTTGTGTGCATTGTATATTTCTTGGCATTTTCATTTGTACAAGGCCATGCTATCTGCAAATGAAGATAGATTTTCTATCCTCTCTCTCTCTCTATATATATATTGGTTCTGTGACCAAAATAAATAGTACATAAAAACTTTGTCTCTATATAGTATCTTTTCCCCCGTCTTTATGTGACTATTGTTGTATAAATTATATCTTTATGCACTGTTTGCCTACCAAAACAGATTTATAAATATTATTTGATGCACTTATCTTTTAAATCAGATAGGAGAAATAAGGGTTACAAAGTAAAGATATATGAGGGGAGACCCCCCAAAAACTGGAATCATCTTTTTAGAGGGTGAGTCCCTTGTAGCCCCCTACAAGGTAAGTGTTCTGGGAACCCTTCAGCATCAGTGTACCAGCTAGCATTGTTGTGAGAGGCTGTGTTCAGCTTCAGTGAATTTTTTTGTGTGTGGAAACAGGGGACTGGTTCTTCCACTATAACAGCTACTGAGTGTTCAGCAGTTTTTGACCCAAAATGGCATTACTTCTGGGCCCCACCCTCCACATTCACCTGATCTCACCCCAAGGGAACTTGTTTTTGTTTCTCTGAATGAAAAAGTCCTCCCCGGGTGCAGTGGCTCAAGCCTATAATCCCAGCACTTTGGGAGGCCAAGGTGAGAGAATTGCTTGAACCCATGGGTTCGAGACCAGCTGGGCAACATGGTGAGACCTCATCTCTACAATAAATTACAAAATAAGCCGGGCATGATAGCACATGTCTATAGTTCCAGCTGAGGTGGAAGGATCACCTGAGCCCAGCAGGTCAAGGTTGCGGTGGCCATGCGCATGCCTGAGCTACAGAGTAAGACTCCAACTCAAAAAAACAAAACAAACAAAAAACCCTCCTCAAAGGAAAACATTTTGCAAATGTGGAAGAGGTGAAACAAAAAACAGAAGCACTACAAAGCATCAAAACTGATGAATTCAAAAACTATTTTGAGCAGTGGAAGAAGTGTCTCAATAGTTGCATTGCATCAAATGGAGAGTACTTTGAAAATGACTGAAGTTTAAACATGTAAAGATAAATACACGATGTTTTATAAATAAATTCCATTTTGGGGGTTCTCCCTCATATTTGTACTTTTACATTTGTCTAAGTAGTTACCTTTTATTGTACTTATTTCTTCATGTGGATTTGAGTTATACTGTTTAGTGTCCTCTCATTTTAACTTGAAGGATTCACTATTTCTTGTAGGGCAAGTCCACTGGCAACAAATTATCTGTTGTTGTTTATTTGGGATTGTCATAATTTCTCACTCATTTTTAAAAGATATTTTTGCTGGATATAGAATCCTTGGTTTCTTATAACACCTTGAATTTATCATCCCAATGCCTTCTTGCTTTGATAGTTTCTGATGAGAAATCAGCTGTTTATATTGTTGAAGATTCCTTGTATGTGATGAATTGCTTTTCTCTTGTACTTTCAATATGTGTTGTCTTTCAATAGTTTGATTATGATGTGTCTAGGTGTGGTGTGTTTTAGTTTATTATACTTGAAACCCATTTAGCTTTTGTTTTGTATCAAATTTGGAAAGTGTTGGGCCATTATTTCTTGAAATATTCATTCTGCTCCCCTTTTTTTCTCCTTATACTGGTACATTTGATGGCATCCTGCAAGTCCTGAGATGCTATTCATTTTATCTCATTCTGTTCCTCAGGATGCATAATCTCAGTTAACCTAACTTTAAGTTTGCTGCTTCTTCAGTTTGCTTAAATTAGTTGTTGAGCCCCTCTAGTGAATATTTCATTTCAACTATTGTACTTTTCAGTTCCAGGATTTCTATTTGGTTCTTTTTTTAAAATAATAATATTTCTACCTTTTTATTAATATTTTCAATTTGGCAAGACATCATTCTTGTACTTCCTTTACCTCTTTGAACATATATAAAATAGCAAATTTAAAATCCTTGACTCCTAAATTCAGGGCATACTTTATTATTTCCTTGCATGTCTTATATTTTTTTTTGTTGAAAACTGGCCATTTAAAATAATATAACAAGCAACTCCAGAAATCAGATTATCTTTCCTCTCCAGGATTTATTGTCATTGCTGTTTATTGTTTCTGTTTAATGAAAAAATTCTGTAAAGTCTCTTTGTTGTGCATGGCCACTGAAATCTGCTAAGTCAGTTTAGAGACCAATTAATAATTGTATAGAGGTTTTCTTAAATTCTTAAGACCAATAAGACTCCCAGTCTTTGCTGAGGACCTCTATGTTCATATTGGAGCATGGCTTCAAAACTCAGCCAGGAAGTTTACAACTTTGCCTTAGCCTTCATTTTCTGTTTGCACACAGCCTCAAGTTTAGCTAAAGGTGAGAGCTTACAACCTTCTCAGGTCTTGGCTTAGTATGTGCACAACCTTGCATATAGATGTGGCTTTCTAGATTCCCAAGAATATGTTGGAACTTTTCAAAGCTCTGTATGTAGCTCTCATTCCCCAGCTTTCCTTTTAGGTTTTTTGATTAGCCTGTTGTTCCAACTGTTATCCACTGTTTCAAGCATTTTCAATGTAAAACAATTGCCTTTGATTGGTTTTTATAAAAGCCATCGGGGAAAAGGCTGTTTTACACTCGTTGAGCTTCAAATGAAGATCAAATACATATTTGCTAGTGGGGTGTTCCAGGGAACCATTAGACAAGTCAAATACTGACAGTTCTCTGGAAATAGGTATTTGAAGAAGCCCCAATCCTGTTGTGCCTTTTCCAATAGGTGCTAGGCCACTGGTTTTCACTGTAACTTTGAGGCTGTTGGTTTCAGGGCTACCACGGAGCTGAGGAGAGAAAAATTGGAACAAGGCAAGTTAATATGCTACAAAGCTTGCTCATCTTACCAAGTTTTAGCCATTTTTCTTGAATAAACATTCTTTGGATTGCTGAAGTCTTTGGTTAATTCAGGGTTCTGAAAAATTTGATTCACACAGTTTTGCCAGTGTTTTCATTGCCTTTATGGAGGAAAGGACTTTTAGAACTCTTTACTCTCCCAATCTCCCAGATGGCTTTAGGTCCTGGGCCAGTTGTCTCCTTGTCAATCTTAAATAATCAGTTATGACCCTGCTTCTCTAAGTGATCAACTTATCTGTATTTCCACTGCATGGCAAAAGAAAAATACCAACTTTAGCAAAATAAAATGATGCACTTGTTAAGAAAAGGTGTTTCAATTCATTACAAGTGATTTGTTGGAATTGTCAAAGTGGAAGTTTTCTGTTTCCAAAAGACTATAAAGGAGATAACTGTAATTTAATGTTTCTCCCACATGATCAATTCTCCTTGGAGTGCTCCTCCTAGGAATGTGGGGAGATTTTCATGAACTTGGAGTACTTAAATATATGTACAGAATAAGATACAGCTGGAGAGGCCAATTGTCAATGGATACTAATCTCTAAATAGACTTAAGACATACAGATAAAATTTCTGTTTGGGATTTTATTATTATCTCTTTGTTTTCATACAAATAGATTGTGAAGACCAAGACATGGAAAATAGTTGTATTTTCTGAGTAAGACCTTGGGACTGTTTTCTTCTCAAGGGGAAATACTCTCATTCTCTCTATTCCCTATGTTCTACTTTAGGCCTTCATTACTTTGGAATGGATTATTGATTATTACAATAAAAAAGGTTATTGCAAGAACTTTTCTTCCTGTTTCCAATCTTGTCTCTTTCCAGTCTATGCTTTATATTTTTGGTCAAAGTGATTTTTATAACGTGCATTTGAAATTCTTCAATGACTTTCTATTGTCCTAAAAATTCCAAATTCCTTTGTATGGTTTACAAGGTCCATTTTCATTTGGTTTCTGCATTCTTGAGTAGCTTTATTTCTCTATTCCTTTATCTGCACCCAATTGTCCAATCATATTTATCTACTTGGAACACTGTGTTCCTGTTCTCCACATCTCTATGCCTCTGCACACATGGATTTCTTTGCCTGGTACATACCCACTCTCCATTTTATTTAATCTATGTACTTGTCTATCAATTTATGTCCCCTTAATGAAGTGAAGAAGAAATGAACTCCTTTTAAAATATCCATACTAATTTTAAAATTACTCAGTTTAAACTCACATCAAAAGTACTGAATCTTGTGATGGTCAAATTCAGTAGAAAGTGCCCTAATCACAGTATTGCACTACTTCCAAAAGGATGCAAGATGATTCCTAAGTTGTCACATGGTACTATGTGGTTTCAGAATTCTCAAATTAATCTCTGAAATGTATATGCCTTTTGAGAGAATTTCTAAATCACAATTTTATTTATTTTTAAAATGTGGGGTACAATTCAGGGTTAGGTATACAAATGTTCATTATACAGGTACCCTTGTTAATGAGGTGACCCCCCTTTCCCAGGCAGATTCCCACTACTGCCAATCCCGCTTCCCCACCCCCTCCTGGCAGTGTCCCATTACTGCCAATCATTCTCTCATAGCATTATGATAACCGTTCAAGGTCCACTTATGAGTGAGAACATGTGGTACTCAGTTCTTTGTTTCTGTGAAAGATCACTAAGTATTATAGACTCTAAGTCCATCCAGGTTGCTGCGAAGTTCACAAAATCACAATTTTAAATTAATATCTTTCCAAGGCCCCTTGATGTAGCAGAGAAAAAACTATTCCAGTTAATGTACATGGGTGGCAGAACAGTAGTTGAGATCACTGCCTAGGTGAACATTCTGAGTCTAGAACATTACTGCAAATTATGATGGAAAAATAGAGGAAAATGTAGCTAATGGGGGTTGGATAATGTCAGTAAATTAAAAACTTTTATTTACCAAAAATCCTTTAGAACAAATAAACAAATTCAGTAAAGTTGCAAGATACAAAGTTAACAAACAAAAACTGGTGCACTTCTATACTCTAACAATGAACTATCCAAAAAAGAAATAATGAAGACAATCCCATTTATAAGAGCAGAAAAAATTAAAATACTTAGGAATATATTTAATTAGGAGGTGAAACATCTGTACATTGAAAACTATATAACATTGATGAAAGAAATGGAACAAAAACACAAATAAGTGGAAAGATAGCCCATCAGGGAAAGCACAGCAAGAAAATGGTTTTTTCATTTCAAAGAGGGCCACTTTGACCTGATTCTCCACATTCAGGAAGACCATCGGGCTTTAATGAAGACTGTTTAAATGCTTTAATCCACAACAATCCACATCAGTCAACGCGAGAACTGGCAACTGTGATAAACCGTGACCAGTTCATCATCCTGTGACATTTACATTCCATCAGCAAGCAAAAAATGCTACAAACTTATGTATCAGCCCAATAAATGGAAATAATACAGCTAAATGGCAAAATTAAAACTCAATTAAAAATAGGCAATAGACATTTCTTCAAAGACATACAAATGGCCAACAGTATGTGAAAAGATGCTTAATAGCACTAGTCATCAAGGAAATGCAATGCATAGCCATGAGCTATCACCTTGTACTTGTTAAGATGGCCATTACCAGAAAAATAAATGGAAACCTTTGTACACTGTTGGTGGAAATGTAAAATGTTGAGTCACTATGGAAAACAGTATAGAAATTCTTCAAAAGATTAAAAATAGAATTACCATATGATCCAGCAATCCCACTTTTGGGTAAATATCCAAAGGAAATCAAAATCTTATCTCAAATATATATGTGCATGCCCATGTTTGCAGCATTATTCACAAGAGCTAAGATATGGAAATAGGCTGGTGATATCAGCAAGACAGTCGAATGGACGATTTCATAGCATCATTTCCTCCTAGAAAATACAACTGGAAATTATTCAAAGACAAAATATCACCCTGAATTCACCAGAACTGGGAGGAGAAGCAGTAGAAGCCCATGGACCCACAGAATTGAGAAAATCTGCAACTGGTAAGAGAAACAGTCATTTCAGATGCACCACTCCCTCTCCCAAGCAGGCATAATGCCACTCACAGAGAATTTCCTTAGATCCATAGTTTCTGAGGTGAGAGGAAAGAACTGGAGGTAGACATGCAATCTCCCCACCAGTCTGGGAATCTTCACTGGAAGCCCACTATAGTCTCACCCCACAGGAGCCATCGGGAGTGCCTGGAAGGCTGAAGCACCTGGTATGAACTGGGGACAGAGAGAGCAAGGCCCTGATTGCAGTGACTGGTACATAGATCTTGGCAACTACTCTGTGCTTCAATCAGCAGGGACACCACATTAAAGAAACTGGATGGCTCCATAGCACTGCAGAGGATACAATTTTTGGCAAGGCTCAAAGCCCAGGTACCAGCCTTCCCCTGGCCCAGAAACAGCTAGAAGATTGGGATTAAGTTCTGGTGCCTGCTTTAGCCTTTCCCAGACTGGGAAACAGCAGTAGGGCAGCAGTATAGTTCTGGGGCAGGGTTCAAGTTCTGGTGTTCACTCACTATTAGTATCTCCCAGACCAGAAAACAACAAAAGGGCAGCAAGTTAGTTCTAGTGTAGTATTTTAGTTCTGGTACTCACTATAAATCTTCTCCAGAACAGGAAGCAACAACAGACCAGTGCTTGAGTTCAGATACTAAATAGTAAAACTCTGACACCACCAAAGAACATTTGCAAATGCTGGAAGAAGTGATTTTCTCAAATCACAGGTGTCAACATAAAGATGCAAAGATTGTGAAAATTCAGGAAATATGACACCCCCAAGAGAAACCAACAAAGCTCTAGGAATAGACCTAGAAGAGTTTCAGTCTATGATCTATGACAGAGAATCAGAGCAATCCTCTTAAAAATGTCCAGGGAAGTACAAGAAAATACAGATTAAAAAACTAAATGAGATTTGGAAAACAATCCAGGAACAAAATGAGAATTCTGACAGAGAAATAGAAACAATTTTAAATACCAAATAGAAATGCTAAAAATAAGGAATATAATAATTAAACAGAAAAACTAATTAGAAAGCTTCAGCAGCAGACTTGATCAAACCAAGGAAAGAATTAGCAATTTTGAATACAGAACATAAGAAATTATAATAAGAGGAGAAAAAGAATAAAAAAGAGTGAAGAAAGCCTAAGAGAATTATGTGACACCATCATGAACTAATTTCTGCATGATAGGAATTCCCAAAGGAGACAGGAGAGAAAAAGGCCTAGAAAGCATATTTAAGAAAAAAAAATTCCCAAGTCTGGGGAAAGACAACAGCATCCCCATATAGGAAACTCAGAGGTCACCAAATTCAAACCAAAGAGGAATTTCTCAAGGTATTTCACAATCAAATTAGTAAAAATTGAAGACAAATAATACTCAAAGCAGATTAGGTCAGTAGCTCATGTCTGTAATCCCAACAGTTTGAGAGACTGAGGTGGGTGGATTGCTTGAGCCCAGGAGTTCGAGATCAGTCTGGGCAACATAGTGAAACTTCATCTTTACAAAAGAGGTTAAAAATGAGCTGGGGTGGAAGGATCACTTGAGCACAAGAGGTCAAGGGTGCCATGAGCTATGATTGTCATGATCCTGCCACTCCAGCCTGGGCGACAGAGTGAGACACTGACAAAAACAAAAACAAAAAAAACTCAAAGCAGTAAAAGAAAGGAAACATACCATATTCAATAGAGTCTTAATACTGCTCTCAGCAGAAATTCTGCAAACCATGAGGGAGTGGGATGCTATATACAAAGTGCTGAAGAGAAAATATTGTCAACCATGAATACTGTAAATGCAATAAAGCTGTCCTTCAAATATGAACAGAGACTTTCCAAGACAAACAAAAGCTGAGGAAATTCATCAACCCCAGACCTGCCTTACAAAAAAATGCTAAATCTAAAAGAAATGGAAGCTAATGTGAAATTTAAAAAATCTGAAGATATGAAACTCTTTGATAAAAGAAAGAAAACAGATAAATTCAGAATGCTCTAATATTCTAATATGAGTACTCTAATACTGTAATCAGGGTAAATAAATCACTTATATCTACTAAGATATGGAAACAACCCAAGTGTTTATCATAGATGACTGAATAAATGTGATATATATGCATATAGTAATTGTACAATAATTGATATATATGAAATAATATAATTATAATATAGTAATAGTATATAATATTATATAAATTATATTAATATATACAATATAATAAATTAATTATATATATAAATCACTCCACATTTAAAAAGAAGGAAAACCTGCCACTGATGACAACATGGATGAACCTGGAAGACATTATGCTAAGGGAAGAAAGCCAGGCAACAGAAGGACAAATACTGCATGATTTCACTCATATGTGGAATCTAAAACAGTTGAACTCATAGAAACAGGGAGTAGAATGGTAGTTACTAGCAGTTGGGAAGTTGGGGAAATAGGGAGATGTTGGTCAAAAGGTACCGGCTTTCATTTATAAGATGAATAGGCAAGATGGCAATGGATCAGGTCGGAGTGTGAGCGTCTCTGCAGGGTGAGTGTCCATAAAGACTCTGTGTGAGTGGGTGTATGCTGGGGCTCTCCTCCAGAGGTGACTGTGACTGACACTGCCCTGAGATTGGGGCCCTCAGCACGCAGGAACATGTGTCATGCTTGGGGCTCTTTTGAGAGGAGACAGTAAGACCAGTTGCTCCTCACCACCTGACACCCCCACACCATCATCTGTGGCACTGGATTGGCGCAGCAGGAGGAGCTATGGAGAGGGCTGGTCGTGGAGGCCTGGAATGGGCCCCAATACCAGTGACAAGACACCGACGGGTGCCATCTTCTCTGTCCCAGGACTGGGTGGAGACCTGTATTGCAATTTTTTTTTTTTTGGCTTGATTGCTTTTCGTTTTTTTCTTCACTGTTTCTGTTTTTGTTTACATTTTTATACTTGCTTTGTTTCTGCTATTTTAATGTTTTGGGTTTTTTTAGATTTTCTGTTTGTGTATGGGTATTTCTGAGGGAGAGTACACCAACAGGGGATTTTGGTTTGTATGATCGTCTGTATGGTTTTTTTCCTGTCTTTGTTTGTTTCTCTGGTTATTCATCAGTGGGTACGCCTGTCTGTTTTCGCTCTTCTTCTCTCTGTCCACCTTCCTTTCATCTTCATTCTTTCTTTTTCCATTCTTTCCCTTTTTCTTATCTCATCTTGTTTTCAGCGGACAACAGATACCCCCACTGCATAGACAGATTGTAAGGCCGTGGGAAGTGGGTTCCAGGGGGCCCACACACTTGTCAGTGGATACTGGGAGCTGCAGATTGCTTCTGAAACACAGCTTCCCCCTTAATTAAATCTCAAAACTGCAAAAAGCACAGTCCCCCCCAATCAAACTTCAGAATCAAACAAAGTGAGAGAATCCACATCAGGAAGAATAGGAGATTGAGCAAACAGAAATAAAAGCTATTACCCCATCACCACACAACGGAATTAAAGAAGAGGTAAAAAAGGTGAGGCGGGGGGAGGAAAACCTACACAAATGAAGAAAAACCAAAGGAAGAATATGAGTCTCACACAGACCCCTGGGGGAACAGTCATTGAGAATACAGACTTCAGAACTCAAACAATGAAGAGCCCTCAGAATGACTGGTCTCAAACCACAAACCCAGATATCAAGATATTGATAGAGAAAATAAATACAAATGAGGAGAGACAAGAGGAAAGAATGAAGGAGTTGATAACTGAGCTAACAGCAATAAAGGATACAGTGAATAAAATAAATAACAAACTGATAAGCACGGAAAGCAGAATTAACCAAGCAGAAGAAAGAATCCCAGAGCTTGAGAACCAAAATATGGGACTAACTGAAACTTAAAAACATAGAAAAGAAGCTTTAAAAAGACAACAAAATCTCCAAGAGATGAGCAATTATATCAAGGGGTCGAACCTAAGATTGATTGGAATCCCTGAGGCAGATAGACCACTCTAGAACAAACATTCCATGAAATTATCCAAGAAAACTTCCCTCAGCTCATCAGTGATGCAACCATTCAAAAACAAGAGATTCAGAGAATCCCTGCAAGGCAAAAAATGAGAAGACCAATTCCTAGACACATAGTAATTTGCCTACACAAAATAGGTATAAAATGAAAAATCTTAAAGGCAGCAAGAGAGAAATGTCAGACTACCTACCAGTGAAGACAAATTAGAATAGCAGCAAACTTATCTACAAATACCTCAGGCTAGGAGACATTGGAGCCCAGTCTTCAAAGTTCTCAACAATAAACAATTTCAACCAAGAATTACCTATGCTGCTAAGCTTGCTTTCTTTTCTTTCTTTTTCTTCCTTCCTTCCTTCCTTCCTTCTTTCTTTTTTTTTGAGTTGGAGTCTCACTCTGTCGCCCAGACTGGAGTGCAGTGGCCGCTTCCAGCCACCGCAGCCTCGACCTGCTGGGCTCCGGCGATCCTTCCGCCTCAGCCTTCCAAGTAGCCGGAATTACAGGCATGCACTACCACGCCCAGCTGAGTTTTTGATTTATGGTAGAGATGAGGTCTCGCTGCCCAGGTGGGTCTCGAACCCGCGGGCTCAGGCAATTCACTCACCTCAGCCTCCCAAAGGCACGGGATTACAGGCTGAGCCACCGAGCCCGGCCCTTCCTTCTTTCTTTCTCTTCTCTCTCTCTCTCTCTCTCTCTCTCTCTTTCTTTCTTTCTTTCTTTCTTTCTTTCTTTTTTTGAGTTGGAGTCTCACTGTAGCCCAGATGGAGTGCAGTGGCATGCTCTCGGCCACCGCAGCCTTGACCTGCTGGGCTCCAGCGATCCTTCCACCTCAACCTTCCTAGTAGCTGGAACTACAGGCGTGTGCTACTACGCCTGGCTAATTTTTGATTTATTGTAGAGATGAGATCTCGCCAAGTTGCCCAGGCGGGTAATCCACTCACCTCAGCCTCCCAAAGGTGCGGGATTACAGGCTGAGCCACCGAGCCCAGCTGCTAAGCTAAATTTCATCAGAGATGGAGAATTATAATCCTTCCCAGACATTAAATCCCTAAGAGTTTTCACCACCTCCAGACGAGCTCTACAAGAAACACTAAAGAAAGTATTAAACACAGAAGGAAAAAAAAGTATGATAACACCCTTCCCAAGAATGCAGGAAAAAGATGGAAAACACACATAAATCAACCCAAAAATCAAGAGACAACAAACAAACAAACAGCAGCAGCAACAACAAATTAGAATAGCAGCAAACTTATTTATAGAAACACTTCAGGCTAGGAGACATTGGAGCCCAATCTTCTAACTTGTCTTCACGATAAGAACCTCATGACAGGGATAAACTCTCACATCTCAATAATTAGCCTGAATGTGAATGGACTAAATGCATCACTGAAAAGATATAGCATGGCAAATCAGATAAAATATCCAATAATATATTGCCTCCAAGGGACTCTTCTCATCAGAAAGGACACCCACAGACTCAAAGTAAGAGGATGGAAAACAAAATTTCAGGCAAACAGGACACATAAGCAAGCAGGAGTCATGATCCTAATATCAGACAAAATACCCTTTAAGCTATCAAAAATTTAAAAAGATGGAAAATCACTACTTAATGATAAAAGTTCAATCCATCAACAAGAAATATCCATCCTAAACATATATGCACCCAACATAGGAGCACCATCTTTCATAAAGCAGCTTCTAGGTAAACTAAAAACAGATATTGACTCTAACACTTTCATAGCTAGAGACTTAAATACCCCCACTAACAACCATAGACAGATCATCAAGACAAAAAATCAACAAGGAGATCTGGAACCTCAACCTGATGCTTTACAAAATGGGCTTAATTAATACCTACAGAACACTCCACCCAACAACCACGGAATATACATTCTATTCATCACCATATGGAACATATTCTAAGATTGACCACATCCTTGGCCATAAATCAAGCATAAACAAATTCCATAAGATTGAAATACTTCTATGCACCTTCTCAGACCACAGTGGAATAAAAATAAATATCAACACCAACAAAGTTCCCCCCAAACTAACAAAGACATGGACACCAAACAGCACCACACTGAACAACTCTTGGGTCAACATGGAAATCAAAACAGAGATTAAAGAGTCCTGGAAACAAATGAAAATGAAGAAACATCTTACCAAAATCTCTGGGATGCCATGAAAACAGTACTAACAGGGGAATTTATATCTCTACAAATACACATGAAGAAAATGGAAAAATCATAAGTTAACAGCCTAACAAATCACTTAAGAAAGCTGGAAAAGCAAGACTATGACAACCCTAACTTCAGCAAAAGAATCCAGATCACTAAAATAAAAGCCCAAATTTGGAACATAGAAGACAAAAATATAATACAAAAAAAATCAATAAAACCAAAAGCTGGTTCTTTGAAAGAATAAACAAGATTGATGAACCCCCAGCTAAACTGACCAAGAAAGAGAGAGAAAAAGCCCAAATAAAAACAATCAGAAATGCAAAAGATGAAGTCACAACTGACCCTGAAGAAATACAAAAGATTATCAGAGATTACTATGTACACCTGTATGGAAACAAACTCGAAAACCTAAATGAAATGGAGGACTTTCTTATTTCACACAACCTCGCCAGGTTGAAACAAGAAGAAATTGAGACCCTAAATGGACCAATAACAACCCAGGAAAACAACAATTTCTTAAGAAAACTACCTAAGAAAAAAAGCCCTAGACTAGATGGCTATCCAGCAGAATTCTACAAAACATACAAGGAGGACCTGATACCAATCCTATTGAAAGTATTCCAGGCAATAAAGAAAGATGGAAATCTCCCCAAATCAAGTTATGAAGCTAACATCACATTGATATCCAAACCAGGTAAAGATCCCACAAAGAAAGAGAACTACAGGCCAATATCCTTGATGAACACAGATGTTAAAATTCTCAGTAAGATTCTAGCAAACCAAATTCAACAACACATCTCAAAAATCATCCACCATGACCAAGTGGGCTTCATTCCCAGGATGCAGGGCTGGTTCAACATCTGCAAGACCATAAACGTAACTAAATACATCAACAGATGTAAAGACAAAAACCACATGATTATGTCATTAGACATGGAAAAAGCTTTCAGTAAAATCCAGTACCCCTTCTTGATAAAAACCTTTGAACATCTAGGCATAGTTAGAACATACCTCAAAATAGTAAGAGCCATCTATGAGAAAACCACAGCCAACATACTGCTAAACAGACAGAAATTAGAACCATTTCCCCTAAAAACCAGAACAAGACAAGGATGGTCACTCACCCCTCCTGTTCAACATAGTATTGGAAGTCCTAGCTAGAGCAATCAGACAAGAGAAGGAAATCAGGGGTATCCAAATAGAAAAAGGAGAAGTTAAGTTATCCCTCTTTGCATACAACGTGATTCTATACCTCGAAAACCCAGGAGAATCTGTCAAAAACCTTCTTGCACTGATAAAGGTCTTTGGCAAAGTCTCAGGGTATAAAATAAATGTGCAAAGGGCAGTTGCCTTCCTATACACCAACAATGAGCAAACAAACCCAAATAAAAAGCACAACTCCATTCACAATAGACACACACACACACACACACACACACACACACACACACACACACACGAAATACCTTGGCATCTTCCAGAGAAGTCAAAGACCTTTACAATGAAAACTACAAAACACTGCTCAAAGAAATCAAAGATAACACAAACAAATGGAAAAATATTCCATGCTCATGGATTGGAAGAATCAGCATTGTTAAGATGCCCATCCTACCCAAGGCAATCTACAGATTTAATGCAATATCCATTATATTACCCAGCAGCATTCTTTTCAGATCTGGAAATGACAATACAGGAATTCATATGGAAACATAAATAACCACAAATAGCCAAAACAATCCTCAGAAAGAAAAAAAACGGGAGGTATTACATTCCCAGACTTTAAATTTTATTATAAAGCTACAATAATCAAAACAGCCTGGTATTAGTACAAGAACAGGCATATAGACCAATGGAGCATAAAAGAGATTCCAGAAGCAAAACTTCAATTTCTCAACCAGCTCATCTTTGACAAAGCCTGCAACAACAACCACTGGGGAGAGGAGAACCTATTCAGTAAGTGGTGCTGGGAAAACTGGCTGACCACATACAGAAGATTAAAACAAGACCCCTACCTATCACCAAACACAAAAATCAACTCTAAATGGATTAAGGACCTAAATGTAAAACCTCAAACTATAAGAACCTTAGAAAATGCAAAAGACATCCTTATGGAAATTGGAACTGGCAATCAATTCCTGGCCTAAACCCCAGGTGCCCATGCCATAAGAGATAAGAAAGACAAGTGGGACTTCATCAAACTGATAAGCTTTGCAAAGCCAAAGAAACCATCAAGAGAGAGGAGAGACAGCACACAGACTGAGAAAAAATATTTGCCAACTGTATATCTGAGAAAGGCCTTACATATGGGATCTACAAGGAACTCAAACATGTCAAAAAGAAAAAAAAAACAAGCAGTCCCATTACAAAGTGGGCAGAAGATATGAATAGACACTTCTCAAAAGAAGACATATGAGCAGCCAACAGATACATGAAAAAATGCCCAGCCTCATTAGTCATCAAAGAAATGCAAATTAAAACCACACTGAGATACCACCTAACTCCAATCAGGATGGCCATCAGCAATAACTCAAAAAACAACAGTTGCTGGAGAGGATTCGGGGAAAAGGGAACACTTCTATACTGCTGATGGGAGTGCAAACTACCACAACCTCTGTGGAAAAACAGTTTGGCAATTCTTAAAAGATCTAAAAATCGATCTCCCATATGACCCCACAATCCCCCTACTGGGAATATACCCAGAAGAACTCCAATCACTTTACAAAAAAGATACCTGCACATACATGTTTATTGCAGCATTATTTACAATAGCAAAAATATGGAACCCACCGTGCTGCCCAGCAAAAAAGGACTGGATTTTTAAAAAATGTGGTACATATACATCATGGAATATTATGCAGCCATAAAGAAGGACAAAATTATGAAATCTGTAGCAACTTGGATGGACTTAGAGTCTATAAAAGAAAGGAACTGACAGTAGTGGGAAACTACCGGGGAGTGGGGGTGATTGGCAGCAGTGGAAGGCTACCAGGGGAGTGGGGAGCACACCTCATCAACAAGGATATCTTCTTAATGAACATTTGCATACCTAACCCTGAATTGTACTCCACATACTCAAAAAAAGAAAAAAGATGAATAAGCTCTGGAGACCTAAAAGTACAGCATAGTGACTATAGTTGACAATACAGTATTGCATATGTGAAATTTGCTAAAAGAATAGATCTTAAGTACCCTCACCACAAAACCAAGTAACTGTAGAAAGTGATGAATATGTTAATTAGCTTGATTGTGGTAATCATTTCACAATTTATTGCTATATCAAGTCATTACACTGTACACCTGAACATATACAAATTTTGTCAATCATACCTCACAAAAGCTGGAAAAAACAAGAGCTACCATTTTCAGAGAATAACCTTTGTCCTGCAAAATTTCTGTTATGAAATGAACTGTGTCTTCTCAAAATTCTTATGCTGAAGCCCTTAACCCTCATTATGGAGATAGGGCCGATACAGAGGTAATAAATGTTATATGAGGTTATAAGGATGGGGGTTTCATCTGATAAGACTGGTGTCCTTGTAGGAAGGGGAAGAAACACCAGAAAGCCTGGTCTTTCTCTGCAAGCACATGCATAGGAGAGGCCATGTGAGGACACAGTGATAAGGCAGTTGTCCACAGGCCAGGAAGAGCAGCCTCACCAGAAACCAACTGTGACAGCACCTTGATCTTGAATTTCTAACCTCCAAAACTGTGAGAAAATAATTTTGCTGCTTAAAACCAACCAAACCAACCAAAGAAATCCTTTATTTAAACTTTGTATATAGTATATGCTTTTATAATAATTTAGTTCTTTTCTGCTCATACCTTGTCATCAATATATAATTCTCAAAATGTTGAAAACCTAATTTTTAAAAAGAAGAGTTCTAGCCTTTTATTTTATTTGTGGTAAAATACATGCAACTTAAAATTTACTGTCAAACATTGTTCCTTCCCCCCCCTCCATCAAACATTTTTAAGTGACACCTTAAAAAGAAGGGAACAAATGTGAACAAATGTCTAGACAATTAATATATAACAATTAATATATATTATTAATGTATTCTATTGATATATTATGTATGTTAACACTGTGGTGCTTTTTTTCCCACTATCCAACCACAGAACTCTTTTCAACTTCCCAAACTTAAATTTCTGTGCCCATTAAACAGTAACTCCCAGTTTCCCTTTCCTGTTAACCTCTGGCAGCCACCATTCTACTTTCTTTCGGTATGACTGACTACTTCAGGTACCTCATACAAGTGGAATCATACAATGTTTTTCCTTTTGTAACTGGCTTATTTTGCTTAGTGTGTTTTCAAGGTTCATTCTGTTGCAGTATGTACCAGAATTCCCTTTCTTTTAAAGACAGACTAATTTCCATTGCATGTATGTACCACATTTTGGATCCATTCACCTGTAGGCACTTAGCTTGTTTCTACCTTTTGGCTATTGTGAATATCACCACTATGAACAGAGGTATACAACTATCCAAGACCGATTTTTACTTCTTTCAGATATATACCCCGAAGTGGAATTGCTGGATTGTGTGGTGCTTCTATGTTAATTTTTTTAAAGAATCACAATACAATTTTCACAGATTCCCACCAACGCTTGCACAAGGGTTCCAATTTCATCACATCCTTACCAGCACTGGCTATTTTCTGCTTTTTTAAAAAAGCCATTATAATGCATGTGAGATATCTTATTTGCAATTCCCTAATGATTAATGGTGTGAAGCAACTTTTCATGTGCTTGTTGGCCATTTCTATATCTTCTCTGGCGAAATGTCTATTCAAGTTCTTTGCCCATTTTTAATCAGTGTATTTTATTGATGAATTGTAGGAATTCTTTATATATTCTGGCTATTGACCCCTTGTAAGATATGGGATTTTCAAATATTTTCCCCATTCTGTAGGTTACCTTTTCACTCTATGTCCTTTTTTTATTTCTTTGAGTTAGGGTCTTACTCCAGACCAGAGTGGAGTGCAGTTCTTGATAACCTTGTTGAAAATTCTTTCATCATACATGGTGGAACCCAAAAAAAGCCATGGAACTTACTTATTAAAAAATTGTGTATTTATTCTTACATGTTTAAACTTCAAGTCACCTTCAAAGTACTCTCCATTTGATACAATGCAGTTATCAAGACGCTTTTTCCACTGTGCAAAACAGATTTTGAACTCATCAATTCTGATGCCTTTTAGTGCTTCTGCCGTTTTTGTTTCACCTCTTCCACATGGGCAAAACGTTTCCCTTGGAGGACTTTTTCCATCCTGGGAAACAAACAAAAAAACGTTGCTCAGGGTGAGAGTGGGTGAATAGGGAGGGTGGGGCACAGAGATCATGCCATTTTTGGCCAAAAACTGCTGAACACTCAGTGTGGTGTGGGCAAGCGCACTTGTAGATCACCCATCAGGAAATGGGCAAACATGTTGAAAGAATCTTCAAAAAATAATTCAATGAGCTGAAAGCAGCTTCTCACAACACTAGCTGGGTACACTTACCTAGTGGGGAAGCCCGTAATACAAGGGGCCCGCCCACCAAAAAATAATTCTATGTTTTTTGGTTCCCCCCAGTACATGCCAGCATGTATTTCTGTGATCTCTATTCTATTCCATTGGTCTATATGTCTTTATGGCAGCACTATACTGTAGCTCTGCAGTAGCTTTAAAATCTGGAAGTGTGATACCTCCAAGTTTGTTCTTCTTCAAGATGTTCTATTAGGAATCCTTTGGAATTCCACATGAATTTTCAAACCTAATTCTTATACAAAAAAGAGTGAGCTCATCTCAAAGTTTTATTTAACTTTTTAATGATGAAACCAGCAGGGTGGTCAAGCTGGTTTCAATGACAGTTTGAGAAATGGAGATTTTTATATTGAATGAGAAGGAAAAAAAAAAAGAAATTCTGCAGTGAATTTGCTAAATTAGTTACAAATGGTCCTACAGGACAATAAACCTTTTCAACCAATGTAAAGAACCTTTTATACCAATAAGAAGAAGATAACCCTTGGGACTTCTTTACAATGATGGGAAAAAAATCACCTTATAAATTTTACAGATTTGTAAAATGTTTGAACTATGATCAGTTGTGCAAATAGAGTTAGGTAGGCTCATTAGAATATGCTCTTAGCATGATATAAAAGGTCATATAAACCTCTTTTACCTTATTATACATTTTGAGTAATTTTTCTTAAACTTATGTTTTACTCCCCTCCCCCCAACCAACTGGAATATATCTCCCATAGTTCCTTTGTGTTTGTGTGCTTTTGAAATACCCTTTAAATGTTTTTTTAAATACTTCCATGTACTAAAACGTGAGACAGATACAAAATCCAGTACAGATTTCTTTTGAGAAATCTTCTTGCAATCTATCCTTCTCTCCAACCCCAGGCTGGGTAAAGTGCTCTGTGATCTCAAAGTTCCTTGTCCATGCTGCATCACAGTCCTTATTACAGCCTATTGTAATTATTTAGAGTTCCTTCTTCCCAACCCACCCTCTCACCAAACTGTGAGATCCTGAAAGGCAGGAACAGTCTTTTGTCTTTAGCATCTGGAACAATGTCTGGCACACAGTAGATCCTCAGCAGGTATTTGCTGGTTGAATGAAGAAGCTCTGAGTTTTAGCCATCCAGAACCCATTGTCTAGACATTTGTTCACACTTGTTTTTAGTGTCGCTTCTCAAAGACAATTCATCAGTTTAAGATGGGTCCTTTGAATTTGTGGAGCTAGAGATTTACATATCTTGGAAGAAATCTTTCTCTAACAGCCATCTTGCGTTTTATATAGGATTAAATTATACATTTTTTAATAAATAAAGAAATTTAACATTCCTTCATTGTTAAAATAATGCTATGTCATGTTGACACATATGAGGTATTAGAAACAAGGAACCTACACACTGATATTTATCTGGAAAAAGGGAGGATTGATTAAGAACTGATTGTCTCAGTTATGATGAAGGTCAATGTAATGTTTTCTCTTTGGCATAAATTTCAACATTTAGTTAATTCCCACATCACTTTAAGCAATAAGCTCCAAGAAGTTTCTATAGGGTCCTGGAGCCTCATTTTCTTCTTTTATTCATGACCTCTCCAAAAGACAAGCACTCCAGGAAGAGAGTTATCTGATCTATTATAGTCACTAGCTTATTCCCTTTTTTTTTTAGAAGGCAGGATTTTTTGAGAGGACAGAAAAGCTTCCGCAGTGGGAGGGAACCCGAAGGGGTTGCCCGCTTATTTCCTTTGAATTGATGTTATTACATTCTCCCAATGGGTAGGAAAGTTCTCTGGGAATTATAGGTAAGAAGATTGGGGATTAATTCCAGACTCTAAAACGTGGAACAGAGGTCATTGCCACCTAGCAAGGACCTGTGGGGGGTTGTGATGGGGGAGGGCCAGGACAAGGGGACTTTGTGGCCAGTCAGGGGGCGGAATCAAATAATGGCAGGAGGGAAAAAAGAGCTGAAAGTGAAAATTGGAAAATGTTGAGGATCAATATGGCTCACCTCCCCTTTTCCCCAGGCCAGCTCTGGCTTACAATAGCTTCCAGGTCTTTGGTTTTCCCCCAGAATGCTGGGGTGTCATCCAAGGTGTCCTGAGTTCTAGCAGCTGGTCATTTTTTGCTACAGGGACTTAATTGATGCCAAGGCCTACTTTTAACCCCCTCTCTGCCTGGTCACAGTGGCGCTAGGGAGCTGCCCTCTTTTAGTAAATTTAGTGCCCTGGAAACAGGAAGTTACACAGCCTGTGTCAAACAGACCCTTAGTACATTGTCATTGAAGTAGAAAAGGGCAGCTCTCTAGTTTGGCGACTAGGACATGTTGGAGGGCCCACCTGGAATGAAAGGGGGGAAAGGGAGAGAAAAGGGCACTGGGAACCATCCATCCCCAAGATACTTTCTCCGTTTCCAAGAATGCGTGTTTCAGCCATGTTGACGCTCCACCACTGCAGGCTGCCCTAGACGTTCCTAGCGAGCAGCTGCATACTCAGATGGTAATATCTCTAATCAGGAATGCAGGAAGCTAATCGTGCAGAAACAAGGCGGGTCGCACATTTACACAAAGCTGTTGAGTAAACATTATTACCCTAGCTGTAACGATTTTTCTTTCTCCTGGGACTTTCTGGGGGGAAATTATTTTCAGCGGCCGATCTGCTTCTCTGCTCCGCCTTCCTGTTGGCGTCAATCGAGACCGACGCCAACAAGCTTCCTGCGCTTTAATTCATCTCTGCTGAGCTCCTGCACTGGGGTCACGGCGAGGTTACAGCAGATGTTCTTCTCACTGCTCCTGCTTAATATTCACTTTAGTTTTCTCGTGGGGGTTACCAAAGTAGGAAACAACCTAGAGGGAGGTTACGGGTAAAGGCGTCTGTGCCTTTTGCGGTGATCCTGGCCAGACGGGCCCAATACTCTTTCGTTTCATGAGCTAGGCAAGAACCTCATCCTCCCCACGAGGCCCTTCGAGGCAGCCACCGTCTTGTTTATTTTTGTGTTCTTGGAGTTCAGCATAGGGCCTGGCAAACAGAAAATAAACACTCTTAGATAAATAGAGGGCAATACTGAGGAGTAGGGAACATGGCCACTGCCCCGGTGGAGAGCTGTGGACAGTTGGGTGCCTTGACCCAGAGTAGCCCAGGACAAAAGGCCCGTTCCAGCTGGGATGGAAGCGCATTCTCCACCTCTGCCAGCAATCCCCCCTCCAGACTGTGCACGGTCGGTTCTTCATATATTTGTCAAAAGACAAATTGAAACAGAGGGAATACGATGCAATGGATAGGAGCACAGCTTTTCATTCAATCATTCATTCAACAGATATTTATCGTGTACCTATGTCCATTGGTCTGGCCTCTTGGGACACAACAACGCACACAATGGACAAAAATACCTGCCCCGTGGAGTTTAGATTCTGTTAGTGGAGGCAGACAGTGCACAATGAAAAGAGTGAGTCATACGTTAGAATTTCTGTGCTGTGGAGAAAGTGGAGCAGGGTGGGGGCATCAGGAGTGCAGGGTTGAGAAGTTACTTAGAAATTACCTCTTGGAGAAGATGTGATGCTGGAGGAAGAACAGCCAAGGCAAGAGCCCAAAGGTGGGAGCTACACCCTGGAGGAAAGCCAGGAGGCCAATGTGGGGGGAGTAGAGTGAATAAGGGGGAGACTGTGGGAGATGAGGGAGCGGGGGGCGTCATGAAGGGCCTGTGGATAGGCTTGGTGATTTAGTGAAAAACCAATTAAATTAGAATCTCGGATAAGCAAGGAATAATTTTTAAAGTATGTCACAAATATTGCATGAAACATACTAAATAATTATTAGCTGTTTACCTGAAATCCAAGTTTAACTGGGCATCTTGCACTGTCTCTGGTCACACCACTGTGGACCACACCACTGTGGACCGTTGCAAGGACTGGGAGTATGTATGACTGGGAGCCTCGAAGGACCCTGGACAGAGGATAGATGCTCTCTGACTTGGGGGTTGAAAGGGCCGTGCTGGCTGCTTTGTGAACAGAGTGAGCAAGCACTCGGGACAGCTGGGAAGCCAGACAAGGCTACGAAGTGGTCCAGGCTCAGCAAGTGACTCAGACCAGGTGGTGGGAGTAAGGGACAGATTCCAGACACATTTTGAAGGTGTAACCATAGGATTTCCTGGCTCACTGGATGCCAGATGAGGAAGGGAAGAGTCGGTGATAACTTGGAGGATTTTGGCCTGTGAAGCTGGATGGAGGGAGCTGCAGGCAACTGGGTTGTGGAAGACTCCGTAGGTGGTACGGTTTGAGATGCAGATGGGCAAGGATCCTGAGTTCCGTTGTGGCCATGCTAGGTCTGCAATGTTGTTTGGATATACAAGTGGGGAGGTCAAGTAGGCGTTGAGTCTGCAGTTCAGGGGAGAGGTCTGGGCTGGTCTTACAAATTTCCTCAGCACATAGGTGGTACTTAAAGCCAGGAGACTAGAGGAACCCCCAGGAGAATGAGGCCCGACACCCTGCAGCATTCAGTGGTCAGGGAAGAGAGGTAATGATGAGAAGATGCCAGTGCTTGATCAGTAAGTAAGAGGAAACCCTAGAGAATGAGATGTCCTGGACAAGAGAAATAGCATCGGGGGAGGAGTGGTCAAGTGGGCAGATGCTCCTGATCGTTAGTTAAGATGACTGAGGGCCGGCTAGTGGATTCAGCAACGTGGAGGTCACTAGAGACCTTGACAGGAGCAGTTTTGGGAGAGTGGTGGAGGTGGAATTGAAATGGGGTTAACAGGGCATAGGAGAAGCATAATGAGAAGACACTATCGGCAACCTACTGGAGAAATTTCTCATATTTGGGTCCTGCCACTTACCAGCGTGACTCTGGGTAAATTACTTTTCGGATCCTCATGTTTCTCCTTGTAATGAAGGAATAGTAGTAAAAGTACTTTGGAGTTTAAATATGTAGAAAGTATAGCAAATACTAAGCATTTAGTAAATCGATATTAACATTATTATGGCAAAATATTAATTTCTGTCACGATGTGGGCAAAATACTTTTCTATGCCTCAATTTCCTTATCTGTAAAATGGGAGTAATAATAGCACTTACCCCATAGTGGTGTCGAAGGATTTAACGAGATATTCTACATAAAGCACTTAGAATAAACAGCTTGTGGCACATTATACGAAGCCCATAAAGCTCTTATTATCCAACCAATAATCTTGTAAATATTGCTGCCCATAAGTGGATAGGGGTATAGAACTTATAAAATAACTCCCTTGTCTTAGACACTGTCCTTGTGTTAATGTGATTTCAACTTTGTTGACAACTGCCTCTGCTGCTTTGCAATCTGTAAAGTCTTATGCAAATGAGGTATTAGAGCTGACTCCTGATGTTAAAACCTCTTTCTGCACCACAGGACTTGTTTGTCTTCATTGGAGAGTGAAGTGACAAGGGCTAACAGTTGTCTTCCATCTAGGCAGGCATTCCTTTTTTTAAAAAAATCTTTTTTTTCCTTTTATATATTTTTTAGATTTAAGTAGAGATGGGGTCTTGCTATGCTGCTCAGGGTGGTCTTGAATTCCTGGCCTCAGGCAAAGCAATCCTTCTCGGCAGACATTCTTAATCATTTTTGAGAATCCGAGGAAGCCAAGGGACGTTCCTCCAGAAAAGAGTACAAACATACAAGTACAATCATACCCTGGGATAAGAAAATCCTTTTAAAGTCTCAAAAATGCGCCTAAATTGTAAGAGTTTTGAATTTTTCTACAACAGAAATTTATAAAGGGGGTGAAAATCTATTTGCCTGGAAAAGCTAAAATAAAGATGGCAAGGTAATTTTTTTTCTCAATGGAGCAAGATGAATTAAGTCCTTGTAGCTTCCGAATGTGACTTGATGATGTTTCCCCACCAACGTCAAAAGAATAGATCTACAGTATTAAAGTCTGACCTCTCTGAAAAAGCAATGCTCTGTGGCAGTTTCCTGGGGGTAAAATTTGAAAGAGAAATCTTAAACTGTGGGAAAATCACCGTAAGAGAATTACTCCAAGACCCTGTTTCCCAAAGAATTCACTTATAAGTCACTTGTTTTTTTTCAAGTAAAAAGAGGGGTTAAATAAAACTCCATTTCCAACTTTAAAACACCACCTTGCAACGAAACAAAAAAGTATTCCTAGGAAAGTATTTTTAGCGTCAGTTTGGCAGGACTCCTGCCCTAGAGCGCCACCTAGCAGCAAGGAAAGAGCAAAAAACTCTCAAGAATAATGCCTTCATTTGAATTCTAGAACAAATTAATAATTAAAACATTCAGCTTTGGTGAAATATTCTCCTCATCAAGTCTACTCTGAGGAATAATTGAAGTAGAGAGATCCTGGGCTGGTAGAGAAGTTCAGGTAGAGAAATCCCCAAGTTGAAAACTCTGATGGGTTTTCACACACTACTTCGGCCTTCCTCCCCTTCCTGAAATCTCAGCTGAATCCAGTCATGAAAGAAAGCGGGGCAAAGCCAGTGCCTTTTTTTAAAGTTGGAGTCTCACTCTGTCGTCCAGACTGGAGTGTGGTGCCATGACCTGCTGGGCTCCGGCTATCCTTCCGCCTCAGCCTTCCAAGTAGCCGGAATTACAGGCATGCGCTACCACGCCCGGCTGATTTTGTTTTGATTTATTGTCGAGATGGGGGGTCTTGCCAAGTTGCCCGGGCTGTTCTCGAACCCTTGGGCTCAGGCGCCCCTTCGCCTCGGCCTCCCAAAGTGCTGGGATTACAGGCTTGAGCCACCGCGTCCTGCTAACCAGTGCCTTTTATAACGCCAGACTACCCTGACACTCCTACAGCGAATCCAGTTGTTTAGGTTTCATACCCAGGTTCCAATGACATCAGTTTATCTTGCCCAATCAATGTCACTGCACTGGCAAGAGAACAAGAGAGTAGTACCGGCTCCACTGCTGGGAATGTTGTTTCCACACTCCTCATATTGCCACAGGTTTGGCCATTATTGTGAGAAGAGGAAAAAGCCATCACAATTTAAGTACTGTCCACGATACTGCTCACATTAAAATCTTACAGCATTTAGTGGGAAAATGCCATTGTGTGAGATAAAATATAGAACTCAGATATAGGTAGCCAAATTAAGATAAATTGCGGTAATCTATTCCTCACCCTACTTCATTTATCTAAAATAAATGGATTTTGTAACACAGTGATTCTCAACTTCTTATTCCCACGCCAGTGTGTCTGAGGGATAAAACTCTTAGATACGAGGGGGGACCCCCCAAAAGCCAGAATTTATTAAAAGTTGTGTCTTTATTCTCACATGTTTAAACTTCAGTCACCTTCAAAGTACCCTCCGTTTGACGCAATGCACCTATCAGGCTTTCTTTGCTGCTCGAAAGTTTTTGAGTTCATCAGTTTTGATGCCTTTTAGTGCTTCTGTCGTTTTTGTTTCACCTTTTCCACATCAGCAACATGTTCCCCTTTGAGGACTTTTTTCATCCCAGGAAATAACAATAACAAAAAAGGCTGCCGGGGCGAGATCAGGTGAATAGGGAGGGTGGGGCGTGGGGGTCATGCCGTTTTGGGTCAAAAAATGCTGAACGCTTAGCATGATGTAGGGAGGTGCACACGACACCGAATTCAAAACAAACCCCAAATCTCACAACTTTAACCCTCAAAGTCAATATATGCTTACAAAGTATTAATGGAAGAAAAACCATTAGAAAATAAAAATAAGTTTCTTGGAAAGTAGAACAGAATTCTGGGGTCTTTCATTTTTCTTTTGCCCCTGGAGTCCCTTATTTGGCACAGCTATAGCTACTGCTTGTGCTCACACACACTCACATACATAGATACAAAACTTGATTTGGCCACAACCTCAAGGCTATCAGAAGGTCCACAAAAAGCACGTAAAGTCCAAGGTAATATATTAACCCTCAAAGTCACCTTTAAATTAATTTATTTTGGGTTGTTTACCTGCTGAATTGGAATCTGTAGTGCTAGAAAAACTTTTCCGGAAAATAAACGGAAAAGTCAGAGGTAATTCGACAAGAATGAAGAACGATACACTAAAAGGAGCCAATGTGGTAAATCAAACTTTTCCAAGGAGACTAAGAGGCTGTTACTGAGAAGCAGAAAATATCAAACTGCTTTTTATCCTACTTTCCTTCACAAACCACACCAGGAAAACAATTAAATATGGTTTGAGCAGAAGAATAACCTAGACAAAATACTTCCTGCCTCAGTGCTCGTCTGGAGGACACACTTTTTATTCAGTTCTAAACGCAAGGTTTAAATGGGATGCTGCTCATGGCTGTTTAGACTCTCCACAGTAAGTCATTTGTTTTATATTCAGAATACAGCATTGTAGGGAAAACATCAGGATTTCAATTTATTTCATTTATATCCTATTCTCTGTCCTGTCTACTCATCTGTCACTCAGTACATGTGCCAGGACAGACATGAAGGTGGCTTGGCCTGGGGTGGGAACAGAGAGATGTAGGTGGCCTAATGAGATACTTAGGAGGTAGAATTTGACAGCCCTTTATAGCAGATTGAATGTGGGCACTGTCATCCAAAAGACCACCAGACTGGACAAACAATAGAAAGGAGAGCTTTACTGGCAATATCGGTTTGGAAACCAGGAAAGAGAGTCTTCAGCATGGACAGAAATGCTCTCGTTGAAGAGGGGAAGGGCAGGTTGGGTTTTATGTCCCACAGGGCCTGTATCATATGATAGTCATACATATTCATCAGGTTTTAGGGGAAGACTGTATATGTTTGAGGGGGGCTGAGTGCACATACAATGGGCAGACATATGCAACATACATCTCACATTCACTCTGGGGTGGGGTTTTAGCATTAAAATGAGATGGAATTTGGCTCTTTATGTCAAAAGGTAAACTATAGGACACAAAGACAGTTATGTGCAGCTTCTGTTTTGTGACCAAAACTGAAAGTCTGCAGGTACTTATCAGAAAAGAACGTTTATAAGGCTGGTCCTCTGTCCAATCAAAGCTGTAGTGGTCTGGGTTATCAATCAGTTAGGAGGGGTCTGATAGATACTCTTGTTAGGGAGTTTAGCAAGAACATGGTCTCATAGTCATAGGAATTTAGGAAGGTGTCAAGCCAGCCAAGCCCAAAATCCTTGACCCGTGGGTGACTTATGTTTTTTAACCCTAGGGTCCGTCTTAGTTGATTAAGGGGTATTTTTGGTCTCTCAGATCACAGGATGACTCTGAGAGACAGAGAGCAGCAGGAGGAGTTTACCCCTAGGTTTATGTCTGGGGCAACTAGCAGATGGTTGTGAGGAACATGGGGGCAGAGGTGAGCTTGGTTGGGAGGGTGATTGCTCTGAACTTTTCCTGTTCAAGAAAATCTGGTGTAGGTTTCAGGAGTCATGAACCCCTAGAAATTTTTTATGAATGTGCACTTTTGGGGAGACGGTCCTCAGTGTTTGGCACTTACTAAAATAAAGTTAATGACCTCATAAAAGTTAGGGATCACTGGTTCCCAGCATATTGAAACTTGAAAATTCTTAGACATTATAGTCATGTCAAACAGATAGCCCTACCAAATTGCTCAAGTAAATGGTCTTTAATAAAGCTATGTCTCAAGAGCTTATGATCCAGGAAAGGATACAGTAGTATCAGTGAGAGTTGATAGTTTCTTTGTACTTAGCTGAGATAATTGATAAAAATACCATAGGACTTCCTCTTTTTTTTTGAGTTGGAGTCTTGCTCTGTCACCCAGACTGGAGTGCAGTGGCCGCTTCCGGCCACCGCAGCCTCGACTAGCTAGGCTCCGGTGATCCTTCCGCCTCAGCCTTCCAAGTAGCTGGAATTACAGACTTCCTCTTTAGCCTGGTTATCAAGGGCTAGCTTTGATACCACAAATTGATTTCCACAATATGGTAACTCTGTAAATCTGAAAAGATCCAAAGCAAAGCTAGTACAGGATGCATATTTACTGATAATTTACATGATGTTTGCTACAACTGATTTGGCTTTTATTGTAAAGTCACCATTTTTCTCTTAAATCAAGTTTTTGAGGCAACCATGCTGCGCCTCATAAATCTAGGTAAAGTCAAAACCTAGGAAAATTCCAAATAGAAACTAGACGAAGACCAACAAAATCTTTGGAGGAGTTATGTTTCTGAACCTAAAAGGTTTAGCGAAGATGTATCTCTATCAATCGCCAAAAAAGGCTGCACAACACATTCTGTTTACCTGATCATAAACAAAGGCAAAAAGAATGTTATCACTTAATGACAGCCAAAAGTTCTATCCCTCCACACTCAATTTAACTGTCCAACTCCAGAAAATAAAGCAGTGTAATTCCAAAATTTTGAAAGAAAAAAAAAAATAATATTTTGCTCTGGTCCATATAATGCATGTTTGCTTAAGTTTCTTCCTTCTAAGCAAAGGGGAAGACAGTTACCCTTTAGGGGGAAGCTATCATGAGAAGGAAATATAGAACATCCTGTGGGAATATTCTTTGCCTAATAGTCAGAATCCTAAATGGTACTAAATGGTACACAGAGCCTTATTTAACTGAAAGGTGTTTTCATATATACAATATTAGAAGAGATTTTCATCAGAATAACACACTGCGGTAATGAATGCTTTTGTCAGGGAGCCATTTGTTCAAGTAACAAATGAACTAACTCAGTTTTTGGCTTCTACTTATGGTCCAGTGGAATGACAGATTAAGGCAAGCTTGGGAATTTAAGAACCATCTGGAAATAATCTGCTCTAGGCAGAAGAGCTAGACTGCAGCAAAGGCTCTGAATGTGGAATCAAGAAATTGAGGAGGTGTCTCAAAGAGTGCTTCATTACAGCTGCAAGATGGGTCAAGCTTAGTATCTGGTGTGTGCAACAGTCTCAAAAGAGAACTTAAGAACCAGGATGATGGCTTAGAGTTTGACATGTTACTATACACAAGAGAAATAAACAAGTCTTCGAAATGTAGCTGTCAGGTTTTTAAGAAGTGGCTCCAATATGAATGAACTTCCAATTTTATAGAAGAAAATTATCTACAATACAGAAAATGTTTACTAAGGTTACATCTTTCAAAATAAAGTAGTTCTGCCACAAATGAAGACAAATGGTTTAGTCAAGAGTATTAAATCTGTTTTCCAAGTACAAAATGTTGTATTTTACTCAACTAATTTCTTTGTGTCACATAGTTAAATAAAATTTTCATTCCTACAGAATCAATACAACACCAATTACAAAGAAACACCTAGACATTTTTGACACAAATTCCACTTCATAAATATTTAAATCAAACAAAATGCTGTTACAAACTCCAAAGATTACAGATTAAGCTAATTATAATTTCTTGCTACCAACAACCTCCCATTAGTTCTATATCAAAAGTTTAGAGAACAGAAATGGAGTGATAAGTTTGGTCTCCTCAGATTATCTAAATTGCACCATGAAATAATAACCAAGTAAATACTGTTTCTTATAGCTACTTTTCTATAATTTTTAAAAAATTTAACAGCAAAAAAAGTTTACACCAAAGGGACGCTAAAATGTTTACCAAAAACTATGCTTATAAAATCAAGACAATTCAGCTGTGAATAAATTCTCTACTCAGTTTTGAGGTATAGTCAAACACTCAATTTCACATGAAAAGTTGCAAACAAGTCAATGGTGATACTAAATATTAAAGAAGTCTTTGAGCAGTTAAATGATTTTCTGTCTACATTGTTAACGCCTATAATCCCAGCACTTTGGGAGGTTGAGGTGAGAGGACTGCCTGAGTCCACGGGTTCAAAAATAGCCTGGGCAACTTGGTGAGACCTCATCTTTACAATACATAAAAAAATTAGCTGGGTGTGGTGGCATATGCCTGTAGTTCCGAGTTATTTGGAAGGCTGAGGCGGTCAGGTGGAGGCTGCAGTGGCCGTGAGTGTGCCACTGCACTCCAGCCTGGGCAACAGAGTGAGACTCTAACTCAAAAAAAAAAAAAAAAAGTTTAAAGAATTTTGGTTTCAGTGGGCCAATGATACCACAAAACCTTGCTAGGATGACTGGCAAATGAGACAAACAACACTTCTTAAGAATGAAGCTAAATTAAAAGTACACAGATTTAGTTGATACAGCTACGCACCTTGGTTGGAATCATGGAAGAGGTCAAGATTTGAATGGGCTGTAGGAAATGAAATATCTTCTATGTCTTAGCAATAGCTCCTGCAAAATTATAAAGTATTCATGGTATGCATAAGAGATTCCTTTAATTCTGGAAAGATTCTGAAGGTTAGAAAAGCCTAGCTATATATAGTATAAATGTTAATGGAAAGATTTATCTGTAAGATGCTGGTGTCTTATAACACTCCTTTTCAGATTCTTTGGCTGTAGAACTGGCCCATTGTTTTTTAAATTATCTGCGTTCAAGAGTATGAGATCTTTGTAAATTGGTCTCTTGCCCCACCCGCACCAAGGATTTGTTCAGCTATCAGAACCACCTTTCTTGTGAACTGATCTACCAAAGGTCTGTCTTCTGTCATCAAACCACTTAAAGTACACAAGGCGTAGCTGCAATATTTTCCTGTGAAAAAGGCACTGAGCTAGGAGTCAGCAGATACAGGAATTCAAGCTGTGTGACTATTGACAAGTCAGTCTTTCTGGGCTTCAAATTTCCTTATCTCTCTAGGGCCCCTTCCAGATAAAAATTCTATTAATTCTAAGTCTCTAGGTTAGATGTAGGCTGAATGTAGACAGAAGCCTCTCGTTACTATCATGCCTTGACATGAGCAACTGACATCTCAAACGTGTGACAGGTAGAGCAGAAAGGCTGACTGCTGTTGGAATGGCTCCGCTTTTGCAATCTCATGGGGTATTTTTGGATGGGAGTGGGGTAGTACTGGCTATAAGCTACCAGAGTCAAAACCTGAGTGGCTATTAATAAAGCCAGTCACTCTTTCATCCCTAAGGAAGTTTAACACCAGGATTTTTCAATATGTTCTTGACCCTGTCTCCTGTCACACAACTCAGGCTTCCATTTCCCAGTCAACATTTTTTGGGGACATCCATTACTGCTAATAGCTCCTGAATACCAAAAAAATTCAAAGTATAGATGTCAATCCATCTTTTGACAATAAAATTAAGTTCATTTAGCCCTAAAATACACAGCATCTACAAAATATCTTTTGTCCATTTATTCCTTTTTGCTGTTCCTGCCCATATACAGAAACTTATTTACTTATTTTCTATTGGTCTATGTGTTTGATGCTTTGGGCTGATAGTTTAGCTAACAAACAAAGCCCACCTTTTTGGGAGAGGGTAGGTAAACAGATTCACAGGCTGGCTACCCTAGTCAAAGTCAAGTAGTCAAAACATGCCTCTCAAAGGTTTATTCTTCACTCTAATTCAAATAAGATGTTAATTCTTAATTAGTAAATGGACTTCTTTCAAAGTGTGTTGATACATCAGTTTGAGATGGTTTTGTCTAAATAATTCTCTATCCAGCTATATGCACATGGATGGGGTTCTGAAAAAGCTTAGCACAATTATTTCATAATCCGCATCTAATTTGCAAGATATAAAATTAGTCCCCATCAGGTTATAAAACCAACTGTCAAACTTGCAAAGGCTACCCAGCTTTTTGGCAGACTTTCTCCTGGCAGCTGGGTGTTATTAGAAAGGGTTACAGTTTAGCCCACTAAATGTGTTCTTCCATCAACCCTTCCACTGCTGATGTACTGCTTCTACCAGATTCATCTTGCCCCAAGCACAATTTAAGTGAAAACCTCAAACTACTAAAATCTTAGAAAATGCAGAGAACCCTTATGGAAATTGGAATAGGCAATTCATTCCTGATCAAAACTCCAGATGCCATGCCATAAGAGATAAGATAGACAAGTGGGACCTCATCTGGAGTAGTAAGGTATATTACTCAGATTTGGCTTCTTTAAAGGAAAAATCCAAGGAGCCATCATTTCACAATGAATTTTCTTCTTTAGAAACAAATTTTGGATAATTAAAGTTACAAGAAATGGCCTTGCCTGTTCATATCAGTTGAGCATCACATATGTATGATTTTTAATTGTCATATGATATTTAACTGTTCATGCCCCTCCATATAACTCTCCATCTGCCTTCACCAATAAAGATGTATGATACAAGAATCACAAAAGCTCAAACACATTCTATTTGTTGGATTAACTATCAGTGATGTTTCCAGATTACTTTTATCTTTTTGCCAATTAGTGTGTCATTATTCTTATAGATATACTGGAATTAAAGGTGAATCTGGATTTTTGATTGTATTACATTAAACATGTTTTCTTTAAAGCTTTTAAACAGAAAATCATCAGTATCCAAAGACGATGGGCTTAACTTTGTTTCCTGATTACTTAACTCCATAATACTCTAAATGCACTCCTATATATACTCCCATCCCATCCTCTTTCTTCGTTGATATTTTGCTAATTAAGTTGTAGAGAAGGAAAGAGGTGAAATTCCTTATTATAGAAAGACAGGAACTAGGAGACCAGCTCTGTCATTTAATGCCAAAACAGGAGGACTTGGAAGAGCATCTAGAAAGAACCCAGTTAGTTACATGCAATTTACACCTTTCTCTGATTTTAATTCTAAGAAATAATTCTGTATTGGGGTTAATACCATGGGTAAAATAATATCATTTTAAAAATGTGGGTACAAGTCTGCTATTTTAGCCAAAAAATTTTAATATCACTCACATTTTAAAATGTCACCTTTCAGCCGGGCTCGGTGGCTCAGCCTGTAATCCCGCGCCTTTGGGAGGCTGAGGTGAGTGGATTGCCTGAGCCCGCGGGTTCGAGACCCGCCTGGGCAACGAGACCTCATCTCTACAATAAATCAAAAAATCAGCCGGGCGTGGTAGCGCGTGCCTGTAATTCCAGCTACTTGGAAGGCTGAGGTGGAAGGATCGCTGGAGCCCTCCGGGAGCGGCCACTGCACTCCAGTCTGGGCGACTGAGTGAGACTCCAACTCAAAAAAAAACAACAACAAAAAAAGTCATCTTTCAGTCTTTTTCTCTTGCTGACTTATACTATGAGCTTATCATATTTCATACAATTTGACTTCAGAGAACACGTTGTACAAGTGCTCAAACAATGCCACTACTGAACTGCTGCTACATTAGGGCTCCTATATTTGCCTATACTGCAATCAGCTTAATGTTTTTAAATGTACAAGTATTTATATAACTAAAGCTTCAGGATGTAGATTTTCTTACTGATCCCAATGTTTCAAAGAACTAATGATATTCTATGATATAAATATTCCAAATTAGAAAGCAGCAGGGCTAAGCACAAGACATCCTTTTTCTGGAGATATGAGTGTGAGAATATCTGTCTTGCTAAATATGGATCACAAAACATTAGTTTTTCAATTTTCATTTATCAGTCATGATATGAAAACATTTATAGAAACACAAAAACCAAAAATTCCTTTAAATGACTACATTAAAAACAAAGGTGACCAAAACTACACAGAATAATCAATAAAATGAAAATTAACATTAAATAACAATATACATCAAAATGGACTGTTAGTATAACAGAGCTAACACATAGTCACACAGAAAGACAAAAGCATCAACAATGAAGATGCTATTTTGTTTCAATACCACCTTATTTTGGCTTACCAAGCCCTAAGCAGCTGGGTTTTTTTCCCTACCCTCCTTCTTCTCTCTCCCTCCCTCCCTCATGCTTCCATCCTTTTCACACTGGGATACCAGTGGAGGAGGCTCCTGGATGTAGCTAACCGCGCAGCGGCTCCTAAGGCAGCAGTAGCTGTACTTCGAGGAATGTAGAACTTCTGAGAAATCTGGCACTGAGGAGACAAAATCAAAGAGAGGTGGTCCATGGCTTCTTGACTCTTGTCTTTGAACACTGTAATGGCATGGTTACTAGAAAAATCTTCTTTCTTTAGGCTCACTGGAGAACTTTCCACTGAAAAAGAAAGAATACACAAAAGTCTTTTCAAGGGGTTCTCGTACTCAGTGGCTTCTCTCTCCCATTCTAGTTCTTCACTATGTGTTACAGTCATTTTCTGCTAGGTAGTGACAATTACCAGTGGCCAATCAGAAAGGATGAGACTCAGAAATCAGTTAACAAATGAAAAGGAAATGGGGACTCATGCATCGAAATAAAATGAATTCTCGTTAGGACGAGGGTAGGAAAGAGGGGAAAAATAAACTTATGAATAAGGAAGGGAAGACTTCTTTCTAGGAATATCATAAAAATAAATTGGGTATATCAGAAATCCCAGAGATGCACCCATATGCTTTTCTATTTCCTTCTAGCACTGAGCAAAATCGTATCTTTCAGGCATTCTCTGTTGCCAAAGTGGTTCCAATTCCATTGTCTGTGTCAGTGTAAAAATAAAACCATTCAAGACTGTGGTTGCTAAGAAGTCCCCCAAATAAGTTTTTAGCCATAAATGAATGCTTAAGGACTCAGTTTTAATTAAGAAGAAATGGAACCTTTTAGATGAAATAAAATGGCTGGAAGTCTAATGTTCCAGATTGCCCAGTAGCCAAGGAAAGGCACGCTAAGCATTCTGGAATATGTACTCTAGACCAGTGCTAGTTGAAGTAGCTGGTCTACTACCCATTTATTACCTGCCAACAATGAGAGAAGGAGCTTTTGCTGGCATGTAAGCCAACACACTGCTTCCTTTGAGAAAGTCTTGTTTAAAAAAAAATTCAGGTGAGCTAAACAGTGTGTTCAGCAATGAAGCTGACTTAAACTTCTGGTACAAGCTCCTTGTAGTGTTGTTCCCCCATTGCAAACACTTCACAGATTGGCACCAGTATGCTGACTACATTTTGCATAGCACTGCAGTAGAGCTTAAAAACATGGATTTCATGCAATCCAGAGAAAGGTAGGACTAATCCCGGACTTTATTTATCTTTGCATTTTAGCATCTAGCAGAGTAGCATGTGATATATGTTCTATACTTTTGGATGAGTTATGTTCAAGGAGGATGTTACAGGGTGTTCTAAAAAGTGAAATTCTAATTATAAAACAATAATGCCCACTAGAGAGGAAAAGAGAGGATGATTTGTAATTTAAACATGTGATTGCACAGGAAGTCTAAGGTGAACTCAGATCTTAAAAGATATATGAAAGCAGAAACACATGACGAAAGAATTTTAAAGAGTAGCAAAACTTCTTTTAGCCATGATGTTATTCAACAGGAATATTTACTCTTCTGCCTTACAAAACAAGAAAACTGGACAAAATATATGAAACAACAGCTTTCAGACACTGAGTAATCACTGCAAGACAGCAACCTATGAGAGAAGAGAAAAAAACTCTAAGTGCCTTAGCTCACTGCCTGGAAAGAATTTTCAGGTGTCAGTATGAGGAGAAGGATCCAAACTGAGCCAAGAGGGCTGAGTTAGAGAAAACAGAGTTGAGAATTCATGGAGGCCAAATGTCTTAGAATTTGTGGACATAAAGTACCAGAGAAGAGGCAGCTGCAGAGAGAGAGGAAGCTGAGGATTTAGAGAGAGGACCCCTTAAAAAGTGATAAACACTTAAAGAGGTACTTAACTCAAGAAGGTATACGTATGGTAAATAAGTACATGAAAAAGACAGTGAACATAGAGGTAAATAGAAAACGCAAATTAAAACTACAATATATTCCACTACAATATATTCCACTATATTCACTAGACTGGCAAAATTTAAAAAGACTGACAATGCCATCTGTTGACAAGGATGTGGAGCAATCAGAACTTTCATACTTTGCTGGTGGGAACACAGAATAGTACAGCCACTTTGGAAAACATCTTGGCAGTTTCTTAAAAGGTAAACATAGGCCAGATGTGGTGGCTCAAGCCTGTAATCCCAGCACTTTGGGAGGCCAAGGTGAGGGGATTGCCTGAGCCCATGGGTTTGAGAACAGCCTGGGCAACTTGGTGAAACCTCATTTCTACAATAAATCAAAAAATTATCTAGGTGTGGTAGCAAGCGGCTGTAGTTCCGGCTACTTGGAAGGCTGAGGCAGAAAGATCGCCTGAGCCCAGCAGGTTGAGGCTGGGGGGGCAGGGAG